>NC_064818.1:63683931-63820484 GCF_023721935.1 Panthera uncia | reverse complement strand
CGCGGGGCTCGAACTCACGGACCGCGAGATCGTGACCTGGCTGAAGTCGGACGCTTAACCGACTGCGCCACCCAGGCGCCCCTGTACTACTTTTTAATAGTAAAATTCTTAATATTTAAATATAGGCCATGACAATGTAATTTTCCTAATCTAAAATGAAATAAATAGGAGAGGACTTGTTTTGCATACTAGTTATTAATGCATTTGACAATTTAGTTACTATTGTCAAGATTCATCTCCTGTCTCAATTATCAACATTTATGTGGGAAAAAAAACAATACTGAAGATGTATCTATATACATCTCTTTCATAATAACCAAACAACTTAACATGGCCTCTTTCGTAGTTTTGCTCTGTGTTGATTTAGCAAAAATGGAAGTATATTTCCTAGAATACTCTGAAGGCTCTGTGTTAGGATTATTCATGAAAGACATGAGTAAGATGGAAGGCAGCTATGAAATAGCAGTGATATTTAAACTTGGAACTTTGGCACAGGGTCAGGCACTGTTGCTGTTAATGTGCATTGAGAGTCTTAGATCCCATGGTTTGATCAAGCTAATGGCTCACAACAAGGTCTATACTTTTAGGCATCCAGCAGAACAATGGGAATGGTTCCAAGGTGATGTTAGTGCCTTGAAGCCAGACCTGTCTCCTCCTAGGACAGATGACTTTTCTCTGGGGAGACAGTTGTTTAAGATGTCATATTGACTCCATGTGACCAGGCTATATTTGACAGGGGAACAGAGAGAATAACTTCTACAATAAGGCTTTGGTATTTTCTAATGAGAATGAGGAAAAATGTGCTATAGCTCTTTCCAAGAGTATATATTTTTTTCTCTCAATATTGCCAGCCTCTAGATGAGTACATATCCCTGTCAGAGAAGGTTGACCCTGAAAGAGTTTAGAAATTCACTATCCAATTACATTTTAATTCCAAAAGTTAGTTAATTTGGCTAACTGACTCTCAGTGGTAAAATGGAAAACATTCTAAAATGTAATTTTCACATATAAATTCTTAATAACAATCACTAATCTCAGAAAAAGAAACTCAGGCTAAAAAAATTATCATAAAGAGACGAGTTTCAAAAACATCTTTTTTTAAAAAAATTGTTTTATTGAATATTTAGTATGAATGTGTTGAAAGAAAATTCTGCACATGAAGATCAACATGAAAATCAACATAAAAAAGAATCATATTGCCTCCACCTAAAAGTAACTTCTGTAGACATTTTAGCTGGATTTGAGTCCAAGCAATATCACCCATCTATGTGCATGTTTCCTATTAAAATACTTGTGTGCTGTTCTGTAATGTCTATTATTAAAAAAAAAAACAAATTAAAATTGATATATTTTCACATTGATGATTATACTTCTATAATATCAGAGGCAAAAGTTTAAATAAATAAATATGCTTAAATGTAAACTGTAAGTTGCATAGGTTTGTAGTTTGACCTTTCTTGAAAGTTGTAGCCAACTGGATGGCAATAGTGCCTTGTTCACTTGGAAGCATTTCTTCAAATCTTTCTGGACCAGCAACATATAGATGTCTTTCCTCAGGTATAAATGTCCTATATTAATGATACAATCTCTGATGAGCAATGACTTTCATCATTTTCAGGAAAAGACAGTCTAAGACAAGCCAATGAACACACTAACAAGCAAGCAGAAAAGAATCAAGTTCAAAGAGTTTTTAAACTCTGGAGCGGGGAAGAACTCTATGACTGCACCATTGTTACTCTTGATGGGAGTTGAATTCTTGATGAATTCTTCTTCTGTCCAGAGGCATTAGAGGAAGAGCCATAGCTCTAAAAGGCTCACTCCCAGGGAGGTTATAAAAGGAAATCTTTCTGGGACTACACATTAACTTCACACTGGATAGTTCATGATTTAAAACGTTTGTTTCTTATGGGACATCTCTTGTAGAAGCTATCCTACCGGGTGACAGATTTTACTGTTGTTGGGGTCTCACTTTATATGAGAGTAACAAATGTATTCCTGTAAAGTTTGTGATTATTTAGATTTAAAACATATGAATTATATTTAGAATGCACTTGGATAACTCAATGTTTAAATGAGCCCTGCAGTGAGTCCCTTGGAAACTTAAAGAATCTTTTGTTCTGTGAATAATCATGGTTCTTGAAACTGTGCTAAATTGTGCAAGATCAAATTTTTATATTGAAGGAGTGGGGTCTGTAGTTTTCTCTCAGGTAAATTGTGCCGTTAATATTTATGAAATTCTTTGTTTTAAATGGTGATTCTTTGTTTCTTTTGTGGCCACCATGTTTCTTTACTGAAATGTGACTTTTTTAGTTGTCATCATTATTAATATTATGCTAAATATTTATTAAACTTAATTTGTAGATTATATATAAGAAAATAGAGAGGAAAATGGGAGTCAATAAAATGCATCAGAGACACTAGTGGGGGATTAAGAACCAACTATGCAAAACCATTAGTAAATTTATTGACTTTTACTTATTTGCTTCACGTAGGGAAAAAAAAATGACCAGAAAAAAATACTAGCATAAAAGGATGACACAGAAGATCCATCTTTCAGGAAATTGTAATTTATAAATTATTTAACAAATAATTGGCATTCTCGATTTATTTATGGAGCAGACTTCAAAAAAGACAAAGTCATTTTAGATTTTCTCCTATTATTACTATAGAACTGTGCTGCCATAAATGCTAGATTTAGACAGAAATAGGTCACATTTTCCACCAGCCCATTGTGAAGAATGTAAAGTATTGATAGCATGAGAGTTCAATAAAAAAAGTGCCTGAGACAGTATGGGCCACATCCATCACTGCGGGCAGAACAAAGCAGGAAACACTTTATACTATATATTATAATATACTATTAGCAAAAAAATATAGGGCAATAAACTCTTTGGTATAAATGTATATCATAACAGCCCCTCCCCAAGCTATATCAGGAAGACAGAGATAAACTGCTAGCTGGGAGTGGGATGCAGATATGTGCAGGTCATACGTCCATTGTCCCCTTCTTCATGGTTTCATCAGCAGTTGCCAGAAGAGAATGAACCTTTATTGCAAAAGTCTTTCTTCTAATCATTGTGGTATTTAGGCAGTCACCAAGCTTCACCTGAATCTGGGATGACTGTGAATCTTCCCTGACCATCCCTCCCACCTTTAATACTATGAAACTTTTCTTTAACATGCCCATAACAGCTATGACTATACATTCCGTATTATGAGTATTCTCCTATGTCTGTTGCAGGTACTAGACTATAAGTTCTGTGCGTTTAGGGACTCTGTTTGGTTCACCTTTGTGAATCCTGTCAGCCAGGCTGGGGGCCATGAAAGCAGATAATGGGAATGAGAAGTTGCTTTGCATCAAGAGAGAGCACAGACTCTGGAAGCCTGGAATGAAGATGACAGTCCGAGAACTACACAGGGTCTGTTTCAGGTCCTTTGGCAGGACACTTGACTGAGCATTTCAGCCCAAAGGCATGGTGGAGCTAATCTCAAGAAGAAAACAATGTTCAACTCTGGGGCCATGTGCTGCCTAGAGACTAAGATTATTGCAGAATTTGAGGATAGCTTGATTTCAGGCTCATTCCATTTCAAATGTTCTGCATTATTGCTGACAGGTCCTTATGGGCAACTTCTTGATGATAAGGACAGTGTATTGGATATTCTTACTGACTCATCAATGCCTAATACATGATGGACCCCAAAGGCTGACAGACTAATGTGGATTTGAAAGGCTTTGATTGCAGAAGGATTAACCAATACAATTTTTGTTTTATCCTTAGCCTCAAATTAGAAGTGCCCAAATACGCAAAACACAGACCCTAGAAGCTCAGATGGTCTGGCTTCCTCATGCGCTTGGAACAGAGAAGCCTCTGGTGGTGACTTTTAATATCTTTTACTAAGATGTCTTTTTTTTTTTTTTTTTTTTTTTTTTTTTTATGGAAGGGCTGGAGCATGGACAATAATTTTATGTCTGCTTACATGTTAAGTCATCCTACACGTATCATGTATCTATTTATTCAGAGCAAGTTGCCACCTAACATCAAAGAGATTCCTTTATCATCGTGTGAATGAAGAGAAAAGCACATAGGAAAAATGAGAAACAAAGGGGATCTCTCTCAGGGACATGCAAATAATGAGACTGGGGAGATGGTAGCTTTGCCTTCCACCTGCAGCTGTCAACCTACACTGTTTTACTAAGTGAAGAGTATCAGAACAAGGAAATAGGCAAGACATAAAAAAAAAAAGACGTCTCATCAATCAGATCTGTGAATAGCCAATAAGCATATGAAAAGATGTTCAACATCATAAGTCATTAGGAAAATTCAAATTAAAATCACAGTAAGGTACTACTTCACACCAACAAGAATGGTTAAAATAAAAAGAGACAAGGGGAGCCTGGGTGGCTCAGTCAGTTGAGCATCTGACTATTGGTTTCCACCCAGCTCATGATCTCACAGTTTGTGAGGTTGAGCCCCACTTGGGCTCCATGCTGGCAGCAAGGAACCTGCTTGGGATTCTCTCTCTCCCTCTCTCTCTGCCCTTCCCCTGCTTGCACAAGTTCTCTCTCTTTCAAAATGAATGAATAAACTGAGAGAGAGAGAGAGAGAGAGAGAGAGAGAGGTATTGGAGAGAATGAGGAGACACTGGAGCCCTCTGGTGAGAATGTAAAGTGCAACCACGTTGGCAGTTTCTAAAACAGTTAAATATAACCTTACTGTAGTAACCAGCAATTTCCTTTCTAGATATCATTCCCAGAGAAAGGAAAACTTATGTTCACAAACATTATGTTCTACTTAAAAGTTCATAACAGCATTATTCCATGCAGCCTAAAAATGGAAATAACTCAAATGACCATCAACTAATATAACAAGTGTAATATATTTATCAGGTAGAATACTATTTATCGATTACAAGGATAAAAGAATTCATTGAAACTGCAACATAGATCAATCTCAAAAAAATATTGTTAGCTGAATGAAGCCAGATGTAAAAAAAACACTTATTGTATGGTTACATTTATACAATATGTCTAGAGAAAGACTATTCATAGAGACAAAATATAAATGGTGGTTGTCTGAGGCTGGGGATGGCAAGGGGGAATGAATTCAATTGGGCAGAAAGAATCTTGGGGATGGGGACTGGAAATCTATAATTAGATTTGTTAAAGGTTACATAACTGTAAGTTTTCTGAAAACCACTGAATTGTACATTTGAAATGGGAATATTTTATGGCATATAAATTATACCTCAAAAATATATGTGATTAAAGAAAACAACTATCTCATAATCCAAAAGTTTGTAAAGTCAGAAATGAATTCTTTCTGTACCCATACCAAACCAACACTGACCAAAAAATATGTGCTAAGTTTTTAAAGTGTACTAATACACACAAACTACCCACTTACGTAAGTATACAGATTTAAAAACAGTGAGAACTTTTCACAATGTTTTTGATGGGTTTTGCTTTGAGATGTTTAGAGCAGTGTACTGCAATAAATTTAACATTAAAAAAATGGCCACTGTTCTTCTCCATGCAATTGTGTCTTACACCATCATTATTTTCAAATTTAACAGCAATTTTATGTATTAAACTGACACACGATGCAGTCCCTGGAACATGCTCAGTGATACTTGTGTATTCGATCTAACCGTTCATCTGGCAGTTACATCTTCTCTCCAATATCCTCACCAAGGATATTTCCAAAGATCAGAAACATATTACTTCTGGAGGCAACACATTTTATGGCTCTCTAAATCTGAGAAAAACATATTAAAATTTCTTATGAATATCTTCACTTGAATGATGTAGAGCAATGTTGTTCAATAAAACTTTTCTGTGATGGTATACATATTTTCTAACCTACACTGTTACAATGACAACCCTCTAACAATATGTTGTTTAATTCTAATTAATTTCAATTTAAATAACTACATTTGGCTAATGGCTACCGTATTAGACACACAGGCCTAGAGGCTCATCCAATTTAACTGAATCAAAAAAGCTAAAGTCAAGCTTCCTTGAAAAACCTGCTTTGCCTCTTGCATTTCCTACCTCAAAGAAGTTACAGCAATCATTCATCCAGTTGTCCATTCCAGAAATCTTGGAATCATCCTGGAGTTATTCTCTGCTTACAATTTGTCATGAAGTCCTATGAGAGCTATCTTCCACATGGCTATATATTCTTGCTTGGCGTCTGTATTTCAATGGTTCTGTCTTTTCACACCTCTTTATTTCTCTCTGCATTCTGCAAAATTCTGTTATGTCTCTCCATCACTTATCTAACTAGCCTACAACCCCTGCTTCTGTATGACTACAATAATAAGCTCTCTAAAAGGCATGTCTGACAATGCCACTCTACTGCTTGAAATTCTTCAGTGCCCTCAAGTGCATTCTAGTTATGATCTAGATTTTGTTTGAGGTATATTATGATCTGGTCCTTTCCTTCCATTGCAGTGCACTTGTTATTACTTAGATTTACTCCGTACATTTGTACAGGCTATCCCTTTATATTACAGGCTGCTTTCTATGTTTTTATAAGGAAGGCAGTACCCACGGATGACCAGAACAGATGCTACAGACCCAGATAATATGGGCTTAAATGTTGGGTCTACCACTTAGTTTCCCTCAACTTAGAGTTAGTTACCTATAGCTATTTACCTACTTCCTAGAGTTGGTGAGATAAGATAATACTTATAAAGTATATACTGTGTGTTTGAGACTAATTAAATATTCCACAAATGTTTGGTCTTGTTACTAATATTTCTAACATGTTCACCTAACAGATCCCTACTTATATTTCAAGATTCAGATACCACATATCAAGGATATCATTTATACTGGCCTTCTACCTTCCATCCCCATTCTTCCTCCTAAACTACAATTTCATGATTAAATTGGTATGCCATTTTCATGGCTATTAATATATAGAAACTAATTATTATATTCTTATATTCAACTCCCCTATGAAGATTATAAACACCTGGAAAGTAAGAACTATGGCTCCTTCAGCTATGACTCATTTGTCTCAGCATCAAATCTACTATACATATTTAATAAATATGTATATGAAGTTTGGGAAAATAAAAGCAGTTTTTCAGGAACGAATATGGGTGTCCCTAGATATAGAGGATGCTAAGAGATTGACATTACTAGGATTGGTAGAGGTTAACTACTCAATCTGCTTCCAGATAAAGGGTGGAAATAACCCAACAGTACTGCTTTGGTTAAAGTGGACATCCTGTAATTCAGGCGTCATACCAGAACACTAGACACAGATGGTTTTATTTCATGATGTTAATCAGATTCTGAACTAAGTCTTCATCAGAATCCTAATTGGGTAAAAAAGTGCTAAGTATGAATTTCCTCTGGTTTCTTACCCCCAAGAAGTCAACATTTGGGCAAATATGAGAGGTTACTCTCATCAAAATAAGAATGGAAATATAATGGCCTCACTTTTGTTGAAGCTACTATCTTGACTACTTGTGCAAAGTGACCCTAAATATAGCCCTCACCAATTTTTCAACATTTTTCTTTGTGAATGATCACTGCTGCATAAGTTAAGAAGATGACATTGAAACTTATGAAGGTTAATTTTATGTGTCAACTTGGCTAAGCTGTAGTTCCCAGTTATTTCATCAAACACTAATCCAGGTGTTTCTGTGAAGATATTTTGTAGATGTGATTAACATCTATAATCATTAATTTTAGGTAAGAAAGCTTAATTTCAATGCTGTGAATGGGCATGTTCCAAAATAAAAAGCCTCAAAAACAACAACACCAAAAAAAAAATCATTTCCTAGAAGTAATTCTAGATAAAGACTGCAATAGCAGTACTTTCCCTCAGCCTTCAGCCTGCCTTACAAATTTGGACTTGTCAATCTCAAAAATTACATAAGCCATTTACTTCAAATTCTCTCTATCTGTATGCATATATATAGGTATCCTGGTATGTGATTATATAGCAAGCTAGCTAGATGAGGATAGATAGATGATAGGAAGGAAGGAAGGAAGGAAGGAAGGGAGATGTACATGTGTATGTCTGTAGGTACCCTACTGTTTTTGCTTCTTTGGATAAATTTGTTCATGAATCAGAGAGTGTACTAAGGGACTAAATTTTTAAAGTATGATTAGTTTCTTACTGGTCCAAAAGGATTTATCAACCTTTCAAGACTCATTTTCAGAAAACTTGCTTTTGCATACAGACAACTTTTCATTCAGTTTCTCTGATGGCTCAGAATCACCTGACAGAAACAGATGCAATTATTTGAGGACACAAGAACTCGATACACCCAGCATGTGTGCATGATCATTTGTAGAGCCATTTTGGCTCTAAATTCTTACCTCTACATCTTTTCTCATCTTATTCAATCTCCTTAAATCCTTTCATGAACTATCCTGTTTCCAAGTGAGTTTTAATTCCTGAGGACATAGGTGATATATAATCCTCAATTCTTGCAAAAATGTATTTGATCCTTTCTACTTCTGTAAATGGATAATTTCACTACTCTTCCTGTAATAGTATATTACCACCAGCAGCATATTTTTGATGTCCTTTTACACTAAATAGTATAAATGAGATACCTAAGTAAGAAATCAAAATGTTTCTATTTACACTAAATAGTATAAATGAGATACCTAAGTAAGAAATCAAAAGTTTCTACTCTCTCCTTCATGTGTGCACAATTCAGATGGCTTATTTTTTCTGGGTAATAATATACCATTTTATTATAAATATGGAATGCTTTTAGAAAAGAAAAGCAGTTATAAGGTAATCTCAATAACTTCTTATTACCTCACAGATTTACATTTATGTTTATGCTTGATGACTTTTTGTGTAATGATTTATTATATTGCACTTAAAGGAATTGTATAAAGATTGAGAATCAATTTGATTTAAAGAAAATCTGAATGAAAGTTTTTCTATTCAAGTAAAAATAGTACCATGCAGAGATAAAAAGTAAAAATGCACATACATGATAGCTTTGTCTCAACTATGTTTATAGAAGACAAGTCCAAAACATGACTTTCTTTTTACTGCACCTTGTTTATAATTATAGCATATAAAACAGATTTATCCCTTCTCTATCCCTGTAGTTTCACTGGTGATAATTCTTAGATGCTTTTCTGTACCTGCACTTAACATGTTCCTTCCCAATTTGTGGACAAATATGACTAAAAGACTCATTGATTTTTTTTCAAAGAGAGAGAGAGAGAGAAAGAGAGAGAGAGAGGAATTGAAACCAAAAGAACACTTAATGTGTCAATAATTAAGTTATTATCTCTCACTTAATTGTACAAAAGCCTCCACACACTGTGCTCTGATTTAAAACTGTTATTGTATGAAGAATGATGGATTTAGGGACTGGAGCATCAAAGATAAAATTCTGAAATGTTTGGTAATACATTTGTAATACAACACTCTGAACATAGTGTTCACTTTTTTTGCAACAGGAAATTGGATACTAAATATACAAATAATGCAACAGACTAATAAATAATTAAGTCATCACTTTTGACTAATTGTGCTGAAGTGCCTACCTAAATAATTGCCCAGGAGAAACAAGTTTCTGTGGAGCCTGACCATTAAATATGTGCAGGTGCATGAGCACACACATGTATGCATGCATGCATGTGTGTGTATGTGTGTGTTTACATGTATAATACATGTGTCTTATATACTACAGTCTTGACAGAAATAAAGTAGCAATCTTGAGGCCTAAAATTTCAAAATTTCAGCTTGCATTGCAAAAAAAGGAAAAAAAAATAGGACTTAATGGGTATGGCAAGATAGAATACTCCCATCTCTTTCAGATCTTCCCTCTTACAATGAAAAAACAAATCACACGACAGCCATAGGAAGTCTCCATAGGTAGGAAACAGAAAGCATAATGTCTAGGAAAATCAGGACTTGAAGAACGACATGGTGGTACGTTCTTGGGGTTTCCATATTGCTTCCCAAATATCAAGACAGGGCACTGAAGAAGCCTGCAACCCAGAACTGCCAAATGACACAGACAATAAAATCTTCAAGGAAAGCCTTCTCATGTGGAACAAGACATAAATAATAAATAAATAGATAGATAGATAGATAGATAGACATACTATTTTAATGAATTGGAAGACTCAATACTATAAACATATAAATTCTCAAAAGTGATCCCTAAGCTTAATGAGATTCCTACCCAAATCCCAGAATGTTTGAGTAGATATAAACAAGTCTGTTTTTTTTTAAGTTTATGTATTTATTTTGAGGGGTGGGTGTGGACAGAGAGATGGGTAGAGAAAGGATTCCAAGCAGGCTCTGAGCTCACAACACAGAGCCTGATGCTGGGGCTCAATCTCACAAGCCATGAGATCATAACCTGAGCTGAAATCAAGAGTATGACGATTCACTGACTGAGACAATCAGATGCCCCAAGACAAGCTTTCTTTAAAGTTATATGGAAAGACAGTGACCCTAGGGTATTTAAAACAATCTTAAAACAATAAAGCAGGGGAAATTACTCTAGTCAATATTTAAATCTACTAGATAGTTACATAGGAACACATATAACTCAATTGTGGACAAAAAAACAAAAACAAAACAAAACAAACAATTAAAAAATGGACAAAGGACTTGAATAGACATTTTCCAAAGAAGACATTCAAATGGCCAACATCATGAAAGGTGCATGCAAAGGTACATGAAAAGATGCTTAGCATCACTAATCGTTAGGGAAATGCAAATCAAAACCACAATGAGATATCACCTCACACCTGTTAGGATGGCTATTATCAAGAGACAAGTACTAGAAAAGATGTGGATAAACAGGACGTCTTATGCATTGTTGGAAATTTAAACTTGTACTTCCACTGTAGAAAACGGTATGGAGTTTCCCCAAAAAGTTAAAAACAGAACTAGCATAGGATCCAGCATTCCTACTTCTGGGTAGATGTCCCAATAAAATGAAATTGCTATCTCAAAAAAGATATCTGTACCCCTATGTTCATTACAGCTTGGTTTGTCCATCAGTGGATAAAGGAAATAGTGAAATTTATATATTACATAGAATATATGTGTGTAATAAATGTTATTATGCCATAAAAAGAAGGAAGTCATGCCTTTTGCAACAATGTGTATGATCTTTTGAGCATAATGCTAAGTAATGTAATCAGATAAAGACGTATACTATATAATCTCACTTATATGTTAAAATCTGTAAAGCTGAAGTCATGGAAATAGAGAATAGAATGGTGGTTGTCAGGGGTTGGGACATAAGGGAAACGGTGAAATGTTAGTCAAAGCATACAAACTACCACCTGTAAGATAAGTAAGTTCTGGGGATATAATGTACAACATGATGACTATAATTAACAATAGGGTATTATATACAAAAGCTGTTAAGACAGTAGATCTTAAATGTTATCACCACACACACACACACACACACACGATTATTATATGAAGGGATGAGGGTGTAACCTTATGGTGGTAATCATTTCACAATATATCTGTATATCAACTTGTCATATTTCATCCTTTAAACTTACATATGATATATGGCAGTAATATCTCAATAAAACTGGGGGTAGTGGAAGAAAAGCAAAGACTCTGGGCTCTGGTCCAGAGCAGACAAAAGAAGTAGAAGTTAGGTGAGACATACAGGCTCATGTTAAATCAAGAACAAGGTGGAAGGAACACAGAATATTTGAAGGCATTTAATATTTATTTTGAGTTCTGAGATCTACATCCTGAATCCCCTAAAGGCACTTATGGCATCAGGTGCTGTGTTGGCTGGATGCTACCTACAGAAGTGTATTTCTAAATTCTTATTGGAGACTTAAATCTGGAATACCAGGAATTGAATAAAGTGATGTGAAAGACTTTAGTATCATAGCTGGAAAATATTTCTAAATAGTCTGTGTCTTCTCAAGATGCTTGGCCACTGGGTAGATTTTTTAAGGTAGCAGACATCAGCTGAATGCCCCAACCCTTTTTCTTTAAAAGTATTTTTTAAAAATGGCCAATAAACCATTACATAAAAGTTTTTATTTTTGAATTAATGACTACCTTTTGCCATGTATATGGTTATATATGCACTGCTTTTGTTCTTTCTTCTAGATTATAATTAGGAGGAAAATAGAGGGTGTGGTTTACCCATCTCTAAATCTTTCTTCCTACCACTACTTCCACCTAATTCAGTGCCTTGAACATGGTAGGAACTCAGTAAATAGTGTGAAATTGAATTAAATTACCTTAAATTGTGTGAAAAGTCATACTACCCTTAGGACATATTTAATCTCTCTGACACTGCGATTTTCTCCTTGCCACTCACCACACAACAGAACATAACGGGTTTGCCCATACTTCCTGCCTGGGTAACTAGAGATGAACATTTTGCTAACCTTAAAATATTTGTCACAATCTCTTAAGACGAGATCCTTTCATGCTTTACAAGATTAATGAAAATAAATAAACTTGGGTTTATTAAAATTAGATAATTGGGCTTGGAAATATTTGTGTAGTAACATGGTCAGAGTATGTTCTATGAACTTCCAACATCTCATCCCTTAAGAATATTCTACTCTAAAAATAAACTGAGGCAAAAAAAAAAAATCTATTTGGAGAGTAGGTATACTAAGTGTTCTTACCACAAAATAAAATACAAATTAATATTTGAACAGCAAAAAAATAAAAAACAATCCAATTAGAAGGTAGGCAAAAAACATGTGAACAGACATTTCACCAAAGACGATATAATTGCAGATGATGCATAAGCACATGAGAAGATGCTCACCATGATTAACCATCAGGGAAATGCAAATTGAAACCAGGTTGAGATCTCATTACACACTTATCTGAATAGCTAAAACTAAAACAATAACAACAACAACAACAACAACAACAAAAACAAAGTGACAACATCAAATGCTGACTGTGATTTGAGAAACTGGGTCATTTGTAGATCACTAGTGGAAACGTAAAATGATCCAGCCACTGTGAAAAACAGTTTGGCAACTTTTTATAAAACTAAAAATACATACCTAGTAGTGCAATTGCTAAGTCTTAGTGTAGTTCTGGTTTTAATTTTTTTTGAGAAACCTCCATACTTGTTTCCAGAGTGGCTGAACCCGTTTGCATTCCCACCAACAATGCCAAAGGGATCCTCTTGCTCCACATCGTCACCAACATCTGTTGTTCCCTGAATTGTTAATTAGCCAATACTGACAGGTGTGAGGTGGTATCTCATTGTGGTTTCGATTTGTATTTCCCTGAGATGAATGATGTTGAGCATTTTTTCATGTGTCTGTTAGCCATCTGGATGTCTTCTTTGGAAGAGTAGCTATTCATGTCTTTTGCCCATTTCTTCACTGGATTATTTGGTTTTTGGGTATTGAGTTTTCTAAGTTCTTTATAGATTTTGGATAATAACCCTTTATCTGATATGTCCTTTGCAAATATCTTCTCTCATTCTGTTGGTTGCCTTTTAGTTTTGCTGATTGTTTCCTTCTCTGTAAAGAAGTTTTTTGTTGTTGTTATTTTTTGTTTTTGTTTTTGTTTTTTTTATCTTGATGAGGTCTTGAAATAAGGTTCATTTTTGCTTTTGTTTCCCTTGCCTCTGGAGATAGAAGTTGCTGTGGCCAAGGTCAAAGAGGCTGTTGCCTATTTTCTCCTCCAGGATTTTGATGGCTTCCTGTTTTATCTTTAGGCCTTTCATCCATTTTGAGTTTATTTTTGTGTATGGTGTAAGAAAGTGGTCCAGGTTCATTCTTCTGCATGTTGCTGTCCAGTTTTCCCAACACCGTTTGCTGAAGAGACTGTCTTTTTTCCATTGGACCTTCTTTTCTGCTTGGTCAAAGATTAGTTGTTCATACGTTTGTGGATCCATTTCTGGATTCTCTATTCTGTTCCTTTGATCTGAGTGTCTGTTTTTGTGCTAATACCATATTGTCTTGATTACAGCTTTGTAATACAGCTTGAAGTCTGGAATTGTGATGTCTCCTGCTTTGGTTTTCTTTTTCAGGATTGCTTTGGCTATTCAGGGGCTTCTCTGGTTCCATACAAATTTTTGGGTTGTTTGTTCTAGCTCTGTGAAGAATGCTGGTGTTATTTTGATAGAGTTTGCACTGAATATGTAGATTGCCTTGGGTAATATCAATATTTTAACAATATTTGTTTTTCTAATCTATGAGCATGGAACATTTTTCCATTTTTTTGTGTTTTCTTCAATTTCTTTCATAAGCTTTCTATAATTTTCAGTGTATAGATTTTTCACCTCTTTTGTTAGGTTTATTCATAGGTATTTTATGGAGTGCTGTTTCGAAGGGCACATGCATCCCAATGTTAATAGCAGTGCTATCTACAATAGACTAAGCATGGAAAGAGCCCAAATATCCATTGACAGATGAATGGATAAAGAAGATGTGGTACATTTATACAATGGAGTATTACTCAGTGATCAAAAAGAATGAAATCTTGCCATTTACAACAATGTGGATGGAACTAGAGTATATTATGCTAAGTGAAATAAGTCAGAGATAGTATCATATGACTTCACCCATATGTGGAATTTAAGATACAAAACAAATGACCATAAAGGAAGGGAAGCAAAAAATAAAAATAAAAATAAAAATAAAAACAGGGAGACAGATGAACTACAAGAGACTCTTAAATACGGAGAACAAACTGAGGGTTGACGGAGGGGTTTTGGATGGGCGTTTGGACTAAGTGGGTAAGGGGTATTAAGGAGGACACTTACTGGGATGAGCACTGGGTGTTATATACAAGTGACGCATCACTCAATTCTATTCCTGAAATCATTATTACACTATATGTTAACTAACTTTGATGTAAATTTTAAAAAATGAATGAATTATAATTTGGGTTAAAAAATAAAAAATGAAAAAAAAAAAAACCCTAAGCACACAATTTCCCTGCAATCCAATAACTATACATTTTGACTTTTTTTTTTTTTTGAGGAAAAAAAAAAAGCATGTTCACACAAAAACATGTACAATAATATTGAAGGAAGCTAAGTGTGGCTATTAAAAAGAACATCAGGGATTCTTGTTGGTGATGGAGTTGTTATGTATCTAAACAGTATCAATGTTAATATTCTGCTTATATTACTACGGTGTTATAAGATATTCCCTTTCAACACTGGGCAGGTGTGATCTTTATATTATTTCTTACAACTGCTATAAATCTATAAGTACTCAAATGGTGGCTCTAAAACAATCTCTTAATTCTTTTAAGTTCACAGATGTACTTACTGCAAATTACAACTAATGTTCAATAGCGCTGGTTGTAGTACTACATAAATGAACCTACAGATTCACCTGTTTTTACTTGTGTCTTCTATCCTAAATATTATATTCCTGTGAGTTTCAGAATGAACCTCTTCCTCATCCAATTTGTCACCAGATTCTACTAGTGATTAAATATTTAATCAGTTCCTACAACATTCTGAACACAGGCCAAACTCAAATACTACTTCTGACGCATGCCTCACTGTTAGGTATTTTCTGCTCCACTAACTTTTTGATTATTGCCTTTCTTCCTTTAACCTCAGGTCACATTAATTAACAGAAATCTATCTGACCTCTCTAGATGGCCTGTATATTTTGGTCCATAAAAAGAGTATCAAATAGAGACTTATTTAAAAAAGAGGGGAACCTACGTGGCTCAGTTGGTTGAACATCTCACATCGGCGTAGGTCATGATCTTAAGGTGAGTTTGAGCCTCGCATCAGCTCCCTGCTGTCAGGGAAGAGCCCATTTCAGATCCTCTGTCTCCCTCTCTTGCCCCTCTCCCACTTGCATTCTCTCAAAAATAAATAAACATTTAAGAAAAAAAAGAAAAAAGTATTACTGAAGGTCATAGAAGTTGTATGACTTAACACTTTTGTATCTGGAGGAAGCAAAGCCTCTGAGTAAGTACAATTATACAATGCAATTGCCTCCCTGTTTTTCTGCAGAAAAGTAATTATGCCTAGAATTAATAGTATAGTATTAAATCTAGTTATTATAGTTACAGTGCTGTTATGCACATAAAATAAATATATTGACCTAAATAATAATTGCCTCTTGCCTCTGCTATTGATAATTCTGGATATATAGTCTATGTTTCACTAGCCCATATTGAAGACATCTTCAAGCATCTTGCTTTAGTAAAAGAGGTGGAACAAAGACAGTTATATGTCGATTTACTGTTAATGTAGAAAGTGTCAAGGCTGGAATGACCTTTATTTAACCAGATCCCATTTTAATTGAGAAAAATTCAGTCAGCTTGAAATGGAGGGGGAAAAAAAAGGAAACATGATTTTCTCATTTCCCTTTTCCTATCCTGGGGGAATAAAGAAAGAAGTCAACAGAGCTGCCTGGTCATCAGAAAGGGCTGCCCTGTGTTACTTTGATGTGGAGACACGGGAAATTGAAATTTATAACACCTAGGGCATGTCTCCCCCCACTGAGACAGGTCATCCTGATTGTGTTTGTATTATTGACTTGCTTCACATGTTCATCACATTTCTGCTCATCCAGAGCATTTTGAGAAAGTTCTGCATTACATTGAGAACAGGGTAGCATTACACATGGGCAGGCAGCCCATGGCATTCATTGGATTAATATCATTACATTTTGAAAATATATTTTTCTCAGATTTTCTCTTGCCTCCTTGCCCTTGTACCTTTGTCCCTGCCCCTTGAATTAATTTTACTCATAACCCACAGAGGCCAGCTGAGATCACAGAGGTAGGTTGGGAAACTGGTAATCTCAAATGTTCTCTTTGAGTGTTCTGCTCACAGACTTACCACAGGTGTTATTCTTTCCCTGGAGGCACATTTCACCCAGGATCCAAGAATACCCTATGTTTTCTAAGCATACAAAAAGACACTGTATGCACTAGGTCTAATGAGGAAGAAGTTTTAAAGTCAGACTTGTCAGAAATAAAATTTCCGGACCATCACACATGAGCTACATAACCTCTCAAAACTCTTAATTTTCTTACCTATAAATTTCAACATATCCCAGGCAGTTGGGATAAAGGTAAGGTAGAATATGATGAATGTAAACAGAAGTCATCACAGTGGCTAGATCACAGTATGTGCTAAGTAGAATATTTTTAAAGAGAAACTCTGGGCTAGAATGGACTTGAAGAAGAACGTGCCTACTATATTATTGCCACGATACTCAGACTTGAAATGGGGACATCTGTATAGGTTAGAAAAAAAAAAAAAAGCTAAGGATGCTCAAGCTTTGTTTTATCAGTATCTATTTCCTCCCTCACTATGTCTAATGCTAACATTCCCTTGGAACTTTACATCATGTTATATCATTTATATATCTCTCCTGACAGACATCCATTACCTCTTGGAGAAGCCTTGTCCATAACTAAGCAGTTTTTGAAAGGCTTTCTAATACCCAAGCAAGGCAGGACCAAGTACATTCCACTCACTGGGGTTAATTCTACACTTGGGATCATAAAAACCAAAGCTAACCTCTCTTCCCACTTGACAGCCAGCCCTTTGGGTATTAGAAAACACCCACCATGTCGTCCCTTGAGTTGTCTCCTTTGAGGTTGTTTCACACCATTTCCCAGAGCATGGGTTTTTGAAACCCAACCTTTTGTTTACTTCCCTGATCAAAATCCTGTTGTCAAATACACTCCATATCTACAGTCTCAGTTTTCTATGTCATTTTTGTTTTCTGATAAGTAATCCATCTTTGGAATTTTCCCTTTCCCTATTTCTACTCACTCCTTCCCTTGACAAGTGAAGACCAAAGTTAATTTGGGGGAGTAGTATTTGTATTTCTCTAGGCTTATATAAAAGGATTCCTACATTTTTAAAAATATAGTTTCCATTTTTTAGTAATGCAAGATGCTTAAAGACAAAGACCATTGCCAGCATGAGAACCTAAGATATTGAAGATGTGACCAGGGTGAAATAAAGAACATTCAAAGAACATTTGGCCCAAATTCCTATTGTCATAATCATGTTAAAGATTAGGCAGTTGAGGTACCAGGAGGTTAACTGACTTCCATGCAATAGTATTAGCCTCCTCCCTACTATTCAAGGGCTCTTTGGATCAATACAATTTTCTATTCACTTGGTACAGATATTGCAAGCCAGAGTCCACACATTTTTTTAAACTGAATATCTTTTCTGAGATAATATTTAGAATTCATATTTTATACCAAAGTCATAGTTTTTCAGTTACCTTTAAAATGTGGGATTCTTTTAGTTCTAAGTCCATTTTCCCACTTTCCATGGAGCTCAGTGGTACTTGTGCCATGCAGAAGGGATCATACTCCATGTGACCTGACTAGCTTCTGTAGGTATATAAGTTTACTACCTTTTGCAAAGTAGCACATGACTTTCCAAGCATTTTATTTTTACCTTTTTTATTTGAGCCCATAATACTGTATAATATATGAAACTGGTATAATTATATATGTGTATTTTAGTTATATTGAGATGAGATATCTAATGGATCAGGCAGGGGTAATGTGGTACAGTGATTTTGGAGTACAAGTTTTTATTAATGTTATCTACAAACATTTCTTTCAGACTCGGCAGTAGAAGTAAGACCTCTTGGTATCAAACATAGGGATCCTTCCAGGGTGATACTAGCCATACTCACTGTGACTTACATATCTCTCATCTTCAACTTCTAGATTATCTCAAAATGAGAGCTACACAGGGTTGCCAATAAGCACTCTCTCATCATGAGGTACTAGATGAGTTCTTGGAACAATTCAACATGTTTTCCCCACCCAACTCACCCCCATAGTCCTATATGAGAAATGTGAAAAGTGTCCTATGTGCAAGGTGACCCCTAAATCATACAGTCAAATTGGATATGAGTGAGACTAAATGTATTTTTGTTACTATTACCATTGACTGCTTAAAAATATTTTAAAAATTGGGTAATTCAATGCCATGCTTCATTTAGTAAATCACTGGCCATGGGACTGAAGCTCAGGTCCTTTTCACATATTTATTAGAGCTGTGCAAAACTGATTGGCCATCTAAATGCCTGGCTTTTCGGGGCGCTTGGGTGGCTCAGTCGGTTAAGTGGCCGACTTTGGCTCAGGTCATGATCTCGCGGTCCGTGAGTTCAAGCCCCGCGTCGGGCTCTGTGCTGACAGCTCAGACCGTGGAGCCTGTTTCAGATTCTGTGTCTCCCTCTCTCTGACCCTACGCCGTTCATGCTCTGTCTCTCTCTGTCTCAAAAATAAATGAACATTAAAAAAATTAAAAAAAAAATAAATGCCTGGCTTTTTCTTTGTGAATAAATGTCTGGAAAATTCTCCCATCAAAAACCTAAGCTTTTCATCTATCCCCAAGACCTACAAGCTTTCCAAAGAGGATATGCAAGTGGTCAATAATATCATGAGAAGGTTCTCAACACCACTAGCTATTAGGAAAATGGAAGTGAAAACCACAGTCTCCCACTCTACACCCACTAGGATGGTGACAATTGCAAACACAGAAAATAACAAGTTTTGATAAGCATGTGAAGAAATTAGAACCCTCCTATACCATTGGTAATAATGTATAATGGTACAGCTGCTTTCAAAAGTATAGAAGTTTCTCAAAAGTTTAAATATAGAGTTACCAATATGATCCAGGAATTCTACTCCTATCTACCCTAGAGCAATGAAAACATACGTCCACACAAAATCTTGTACTCAAATGGGTGGAGAAGCATTGTTCATAATTGACAGCAGTGAGAAGAACCCAAGTTTTCATCATCTCATGAATAAATAAGATATTATATATCCATAAAATGGAATATTATTCTACAATAAAATCAGTGGTGCACCAACATAGGCTAAAATATGGATGAATCTTGAAAACTTTATCATATTTTAGAGAAACTAGTCACAAAAGACCACATATTGTATGATTCCATTTATATGAGATGTCCACAGTAGGTAAATCTATAGAGACAGAAAGTAGATTAACATTTGCTAGGGCTAGAAGAAGGGGGATAGATAGAAGTTATGGTCAAAATGCCTGGGCTTCTTGTAGAGGGACAAAATTAGATTGTATTTTAAAATTAAATTATAGTACTAGTTGCAATTTGAACATTCAAAAAACACAAAACTGTACGCTTAAATGCATGAAATTTATGGTTTGTGAGTTATATTATAGTAAAGTTATTAAAATACATTAATAAAATAAAATGAGAGGTCACAGTATCTTGGTCCAATACTTCATGCCATCCTTCACAGGGAACAGTCATAGTAATAAAACTCTTGCAGATTTTTCTAGGGTTCCCTCCCACTCTGGGTCTTGAAAGGTAGACTTGAGTGCATTATCTGTTTCTATTCAAACAGGAGCATATTTTCTCTCTTCATGTATACACTATGCCCTGTTAGATTTCTCATTTAATGATACCTGAGAGTCTAGCATGAGGTGTCTCTATAATGTTTTGAGATTCATAAGTACAAATCATGAAAGACATAGCTAAAAAATATATAGAAAATGAATGCAGAGTTTCCTAAATAAGGGGGCAATGTCTAGCGCCCTCAGTCTATGCTGTACCACATTCTTGACTTTTGTGTTAGGGAGGCAGCTGTTTGACCTTTTGGTGCATAAAAGCTGTATATGTGTGTGTGCATGTGCACCCTTTAATCCCTGAATTATCTGTAGACACAATAAACACTAGAGAAGCATGCACTCTTTTAAATTAGTACTTAGTGAACAACTATAAACTACTGAAAATCCAGAGTAAAAAGATCCAGACTAGTTTTGTTTAGAAAACACAGTTGATGGGGTGTCTGGGTAGCTCAGTTAAGCGTCCGACTTTGGCTCAGGTCATGATCTCACGGTTTGTGAGTTTGAGCCCCTCATCAGTCTCTGTGCTGACAGCTCAGAGCCTGGAGACTGCTTCAGATTCTGTCTCCCTCTCTCTGCCCCTCCCCCACTCATGCTCGCTCTCTCTCTCTCTCTCTCTCAAAAGTAAAATAAACATTAAAAAAATAAAAAAAAAAAAACAAAAGAAAATACAGCTGGCTTCGTATATAAGAATGCATAATTGATGCCCTGTGCTTTTCCTAATCCAAGACTGCTATTTTTTTTTTCATGATAACCTCTCATTACAGAATAATTTTACCATTAAAATAGATTATCTTATCTTAGGCTATGGTATCTTTGAGAATACATTTCATAGACTATGCAAGGTCATACAAATATAAGGTATTATGTGTAATTACACAAAACTGTGTAAAGCTTAAAACTTAGGCTTTAATAATCTTTAGGCTACTGATATAAGTTTATTTTTTCCTCAGGTAGTTGAGATACAGATTCCACTGAAAAAGGAAAAGTCTAAAGTAGAGAAGTTACCGTTCATTAGGATAAAGAGTGCAGGAGGAGACAGGCTCTTGATGGTGATAGAGTAGAAGAGTTTGGTGAACAATGTTTTTTGTTTGTTTGCTGATCTATTGATTTGGAGATATCTGCAATCATCTGGCTGGAGATTTTCCATAAACAGGCTGATATAAAGGCCAGGAACTTTAGAGAGAAATCTGGACTGAAGAAACAGTTTGGAACAAATCTGGATTTAGGTGGTAACAGAAACCACAGGATAAATGCAATCACCTGGGAAGGACCTGGGGCATTGCAAAGCCAGAATTTCCCACTCCTTTGAGACCATCTCAATAGAAGGAAATTAGGTAAAGAAGATTAATAATTTTTCCCCTATTGAGACCATCATTGTGCCATCTGTGAACCATCAGAGGCTTCATTTAATCTGAACTTTGGCTCTTGCGTTTTAATTCATGATTAGAACATGTGACCTGGAATTATCTTACAAAGTTGTACCTCCTACTGACAATTATTCCCTTTTATCCATGGGGTAAAAAAACCAATACCCTCATTCCAAAATCAGTCTTCTTCATCTGCTGTAACCTACTGGTCTCTCATATCTCCCTATTCAATCCAGGATGAAGCCTCTGAAAAAACCAGACTAATTACTCTCCGTTGATCATTGAAGATTCTGTATCAATAGACATATTTTCAAGGCTTATAAGTTATTTTTTTAAGTTTTCTATATTTGGCAAGGTATTTTTTTTTCAATATATGGAGTTTGTCAAATTGGTTTCCATACAACACCCAGTCCTCATCACAAAAGGTGCCCTCCTCAATACCCATCCCCCACCCTCCCCTCCCTCCCACCACCCATCAACCCTCAGTTTGTTCTCAGTTTTTAAGAGTCTCTTATGCTTTGGCTCTCTTCCACTCTAACCTC
This sequence comes from Panthera uncia, assembly GCF_023721935.1. Classification (NCBI taxonomy): domain Eukaryota; kingdom Metazoa; phylum Chordata; class Mammalia; order Carnivora; family Felidae; genus Panthera; species Panthera uncia. The sequence goes on along the minus strand of NC_064818.1, from coordinate 63,798,247 downwards.
TTTTTTTTTCCCTTCCCCTCCCCCATGGGTTTCTGTTAAGTTTCTCAGGATCCACATAAGAGTGAAACCATATGGTATCTGTCTTTCTCTGTATGGCTTATTTCACTTAGCATAACACTCTCCAGTTCCATCCATGTTGCTACAAAGGGCCATATTTCTTTCTTTCTCATTGCCACGTAGTACTCCATTGTATATATAAACCACAATTTCTTTATCCATTCATCAGTTGATGGACATTTAGGCTCTTTCCACAATTTGGCTATTGTTGAGAGTGCTGCTATAAACATTGGGGTACAAGTGCCCCTATGCATCAGTACTCCTGTATCCCTTGGGTAAATTCCTAGCAGTGCTATTGCTGGGTCATAGGGTAGGTTTATTTTTAATTTCTTGAGGAACCTCCACACTGTTTTCCAGAGTGGCCGCACCAGTTTGCATTCCCAACAACAGTGCAAGAGGGTTCCCGTTTCTCCACATCCTCTCCAGCATCTATAGTCTCCTGATTTGTTCATTTTGGCCACTCTGACTGGCGTGAGGTGATATCTGAATGTGGTTTTGATTTGTATTTCCCTGATGAGGAGAGACGTTGAGCATCTTTTCATGTGCCTGTTGGCTATCCGGATGTCATCTTTAGAGAAGTGTCTATTCATGTTTTCTGCCCATTTCTTCACTGGGTTATTTGTTTTTTGGGTGTGGAGTTGGGTGAGCTCTTTATAGATTTTGGATACTAGCCCTTTATCCGATATGTCATTTGCAAATATCTTTTCCCATTCCGTTGGTTGCCTTTTAGTTTTGTTGGTTGTTTCCTTTGCTGTGCAGAAGCTTTTTTATCTTCATAAGGTCCCAGTAGTTCATTTTTGCTTTTAATTCCCTTGCCTTGGGGATGTGTCAAGTAAGAGATTGCTACGGCTGAGGTCAGAGAGGTCTTTTCCTGCTTTCTCCTCTAGGGTTTTGATGGTTTCTTGTCTCACATTCAGGTCCTTTATCCATTTTGAGTTTATTTTTGTGAATGGTGTGAGAAAGTGGTCTAGTTTCAAGCTTCTGCATGTTGCTGTCCAGTTCTCCCAGCACCATTTGTTAAAGAGACTGTCTTTTTCCATTGGATGTTCTTTCCTGCTTTGTCAAAGATGAGTTGGCCATACGTTTGTGGGTCTAGTTCTGGGGTTTCTATTCTATTCCATTGGTCTATGTGTCTGTTTTTGTGCCAATACCATGCTGTCTTGATGATGACAGCTTTGTAGTAGAGGCTAAAATATGGGATTGTGATGCCTCCTGCTTTGGTCTTCTTCTTCAAAATTACTTTGGCTATTCGGGGCCTTTTGTGGTTCCATATGAATTTTAGAATTGCTTGTTCTAGTTTCAAGAAGAATGCTGGTGCAATTTTGACTGGGATTGCATTGAATGTGTAGATAGCTTTGGGTAGTATTGACATTTTGACAATATTTATATTTCCAATCCATGAGCATGGAATGCTTTTCCATTTCTTTATATCTTCTTCAATTTCCTTCATAAGGTTTCTATAGTTTTCAGCATACAGATCTTTTACATCTTTGGTTAGATTCATTCCTAGGTATTTTATGCTTCTTGGTACAATTGCGAATGGGATCAGTTACTTTATTTCTCTTTCTGTTGCTTTATTGTTAGTGTACAATAATGCAACTGATTTCTGTACATTGATTTTGTGTCCTGCCACTTTGCTAAATTCATGTATCAGTTCTAGCAGACTTTTGGTGGAGTCTATCGGATTTTCCATGTATAATATCATGTCATCTGCAAAAAGTGAAAGCTTAACTTCATCTTTGCCAATTTTGAGGCCTTTGATTTCCTTTTGTTGTCTGATTGCTGATGCTAGAACTTCCAACACTATGTTAAACAACAGTGGTGAGAGTGGACATCCCTGTCGTGTTCCTGATCTCAGGGAAAAAGCTCTCAGTTTTTCCCCATTGAGGATGATGTTAGCTGTGGGCTTTTCATAAATGGCTTTTATGATCTTTAAGTATGTTCAGTCTATCCCGACTTTCTGGAGGGTTTTTATTAAGAAAGGGTGCTGGATTTTGTCAAAGGCCTTTTCTGCATCGATTGACAGGATCATATGGTTCTTTTCTTTTCTTTTATTAATGTGATGTATCACGTTGGTTGATTTGTGAATGTTGAACCAGCCCTGCATCCCAGGAATGAATCCCACTTGATCATGGTGAATCATTCTTTTTACATGCAGTTGAATTTGATTTGCTAGTATCTTATTGAGAATTTTTGCATCCATACTCATCAGGGATATTGGCCTGTAGTTCTCTTTTTTTACTGGGTCTCTGTCTGGTTTAGGAATCAAAGTAATACTGGCTTCATAGAATGAGTCTGGGAGTTTTCCTTCCCTTTCTATTTCTTGGAATAGCTTGAGAAGGATAGGTATTATCTCTGCTTTAAACATCTGGTAGAACTCCCCTGGGAAGCCATCTGGTCCTGGACTCTTATTTGTTGGGAGGTTTTTGATGACTGATTCAATTTCTTCGCTGGTTATGGGTCTGTTCAAGCTTTCTATTTCCTCCTGATTGAGTTTTGGAAGCGTGTAGGTGTTTAGGAATTTGTCCATTTCTTCCAGGTTGTCCAGTTTGTTGGCATATAATTTTTCATAGTAGTCCCTGATAATTGCTTGTATCTCAGAGGGATTGGTTGCAATAATTCCATTTTCATTCATGATTTTATCTATTTGGGTCATCTCCCTTTTCTTTTTGAGAAGCCTGGCTAGAGGTTTATCAATTTTGTTTATTTTTTCAAAAAACAACTCTTGGTTTCGTTGATCTGCTCTACAGTTTTTTTTTTTTAGATTCTATATTGTTTATTTCTGCTCTGATCTTTATTATTTCTCTTCTTCTGCTGGGTTTAGGCTGTCTTTGCCATTCTGCTTCTATTTCCTTTAGGTGTGCTGTTAGATTTTGTATTTTGGATTTTTCTTGTTTCTTGAGATAGGCCTGGATTGCAATGTCTTTTCCTCTCAGGACTGCCTTCGCTGCATCCCAAAGTGTTTGGATTGTTGTATTTTCATTTTCGTTTGTTTCCATATATTTTTTAATTTCTTCTCTAATTGCCTGGTTGACCCATTCATTCTTTAGTAGGGTGTTCTTTAACCTCCATGCTTTTGGAGGTTTTCCAGAGTTTTTCTTGTGGTTGATTTCAAGCTTCATAGCATTGTGGTCTGAAAGTATGCATGGTATGATCTCAATTCTTGTATACTTATGAAGGGCTGTTTTGTGACCCAGTACGTGATCTATCTTGGAGAATGTTCCGTGTGCACTCTAGAAGAAAATATATTCTGTCGCTTTGGGATGCAGAGTTCTAAATATATCTGTCAAGTCCGTCTGATCCAATGTATCATTCATGGCCCTTGTTTCTTTATTGACCGTGTGTCTAGATGATCTATCCATTTCTGTCAGTGGAGTGTTAAAGTCCCCTGCAATGACCACATTCTTATCAATAAGGTTGCTTATATTTGTGAGTAATTGTTTTATATATTTGGGGGCTCCCGTATTCGGCGCATAGACATTTATAATTGTTAGCTCTTCCTGATGGATAGACCCTGTGATTATTATATAATGCCTTTCTTCATCTCTTGTTACAGCCTTTAATTTAAAGTCTAGCTTGTCTGATATAAGTATGGCTACTCCAGCTTTCCTTTGACTTCCAGTGGCATGATAAATAGTTCTCCATCCTTTCACTCTCAATCTGAAGGTGTCCTCAGGTCTAAAATGAGTCTCTTGTAGACAGCAAATAGATGGGTCTTGTTTTTTTTATCCATTCTGATACCCTATGTCTTTTGGTTGGCGCATTTAGTCCATTTACATTCAGTGTTATTATAGAAAGATATGGGTTTAGAGTCATTGTGATGTCCGTAGGTTTCATGCTTGTAGCGATGTCTCTGGTACTTTGTCTCACAGGATCCCCCTTAAGATCTCTTGTAGGGCTGGTTTAGTGGTGACGAATTCCTTCAGTTTTTGTTTGTTTGGGAAGACCTTTATCTCTCCTTCTATTCTAAATGACAGACTTGCTGGATAAAGGATTCTCGGCTGCATAATTTTTCTGTTCATCACATTGAAGATCTCCTGCCATTCCTTTCTGGCCTGCCAAGTTTTAGTAGAGATCGGTCACGAGTCCTATAGGTCTCCCTTTATATGCTGGAGCACGTTTATCTCTAGCTGCTTTCAGAATTTTCTCTTTATCCTTGTATTTTGCCAGTTTCACTATGATATGTCGTGCAGAAGATCGATTCAAGTTACGTCTGAAGGGAGTTCTCTGTGTCTCTTGGATTTCAATGCCTTTTTCCTTCCCCAGATCAGGGAAGTTCTCAGCTATGATTTCTTCAAGTACACCTTCAGCATCTTTCCCTCTCTCTTCCTCCTCTGGAATACCAATTATGCATAGATTATTTCTCTTTAGTGCATCACTTAGTTCTCTAATTTTCCCCTCATACTACTGGATTTTTTTATCTTTTTCTCAGCTTCTTCTTTTTCCATAATTTTATCTTCTAGTTCACCTATTCTCTCCTCTGCCTCTTCAATCAGAGGCGTAGTTGTCTCCATTTATTTTGCAGCTCATTGATTGCATTTTTTAGCTCCTCCTGGCTGTTCCTTAGTCCCTTGATCTCTGTAGCAAGAGATTCTCTGCTGTCTTTCATACTGTTTTCAAGCCCAGCGATTAATTTTATGACTATTATTCTAAATTCACTTTCTGTTATATTGTTTAAATCATTTTTGATCAGTTCGTTAGCTGTTGTTATTTCCTGGACGTTTTTCTGAGGGGAATTCTTCCATTTCATCATTTTGGATAGTCCCTGGAGTGGTGTGGGACTGCGCGGCATTTCCCCTGTGCTGTCTTGAATAACTTGCGTTGGTGGGTGGGGCCACAGTCAGACCTGATGTCTGCCCCCAGCCCACCACTGGGGCCACAGTCAGACTGGTGTGTGCCTTCTCTTCCCCTCTCCTAGTGGCGGGATTCACTGTGGGGTGGCATGGCCTGTCTGGGCTACTTGTACACTGCCAGGCTTGTGGTGCTGGGGATCTGGTGTATTAGCTGGGGTGGATCCACAAGGTGCATAGGGGCGGGAGTGGCAGGCTCAACTCACTTTTCCTTCGGAGATCCACTTCGGGAGGGGTCCCTCTTCAGTGGGCCTCTCATCTGCACTTGGCTCCGGAGACTCCATTCTGCTAGTCTTCTGGTGGTTTTCTGGGTTATTTAGGCAGGTGTAGGTGGAGTCTAAATGATCAGCAGGATGCGTGGTGAGCCAGCGTCCCAGCCGCCATCTTCCCAGGATCCCCGCAAGGTATTTTATTTAAAGTATTCTGGAATCCCGGTGGGGAAATCTGAAATGCAGGCTTATAAGTTTTTATTCCATTTTTCCTACACATCTAAGTTGCACACATTTAAAGATCCTCCTTTGAGGACATAACCCTTAAAATCACAGGCTGTAATCACCTCTATACATCAACTTTCTACATTTCATTTGACTCAGAATATGTTGTTAGATATTTTTCTGAATTTAAGTTATTATTAGAACTGGAAGGTAAGACCTCTACTTTATCTGTGTTTGATCAGTTGTCTAATTAATTAAACAAATTTAACTAGAACAATGACCCACTAGAAAATATACATTCCATAAGTAATGAAAACAGTAAGCATGTGTTAATGACCCAGCTGTGATATATCAGAGGTAGAGAATCAGCTTTAGGCATAGAGACATCTGAGTTTTAATACAACAATTGCTTGACAGGGAAAATAGTTCTGAACTTCAGCATTACCCATAAAATGCAAATAAGACCACTTGTCCCAAGTTTTAGGAGAAATTGAGCAAGGAAATAATTAACACTGCTGCACTACACCTTCTTGGATGACATCGGGTTTGAGTCTAGAAACCTCAGGGCTTATTACAGAGTGTATTCTCTTGAGCCATTCCACACTGTTCCTGAGGGCTTTGAGAAGACTCTAATCTTCCCAAACACTAATTAAAATAAAAAGCTGCCTGGAGACCCTGGAGAAGAACTCTGTCAGGAAGCCAATTAGCTTAGGTCCACCCCTGACTGCTTGCTCAGTAGTTACTTTAAGGCTACTTTCCTATTCCCTTTTTATTTTTATAACCTATAATTAGTTACTGTGGCATATAATTTCCATGACCACAGGCAGCATTTAACTGCAGCACCAGAGCACCTGGAATAAAGATCAATTCTAGGGAGATTATATGTTGCATGATTAGAGCACCTCAGGACAGAACATCCCAATTGTCTAAGGCATGTGCCTGATGTGAGGATCAAAAATACTCTTTTCTGGTATATGATACTAGATAGCCTCCGTCACGGCCATGCGATCCAGCTGAGAACAGCATGGGTTTCCGAAAAAAGTATTGTCTCATTGTCACATCAGTTTCCTAGGTTGTAAGCAGATGCCAGTCTCGGTCCTGAAAGGAATACAACCCTCTTCCCTGCACCAAACAACAGAAGAAGGCAGCCCAGACTCTCATTTCAAACCATGACAGAATTGTGTTCTGGTAAAATAATGAAGGTTGGTTTTAAGTTGACGTTTCTGACTCAGCACATGCACGCGTGTCACACACACACACACACACACACACACATTCTTCCACAATCTTCCACCTGCTTTTAACCCTTGCATATATTTGAAAACTGTTAATAACTAAGTTACTTCTCCTGGAAGTATACTCCCTGCTATTCAACCTTTCACTTATTACTGAATCCCCATATTTGCTTAGCACTCAGCCAGGTATTTTGGAAGATATTTAGCTCAAACTACCAAAGTCTGCTGCCCTGATGGACTATTCAGGTTACTAGGAGGAAAGTAAAGTCAATCTTCGTGGCTCACTTCTACATAAGGAACAAGTGGCTTCTGTGCATTATTTTAATATCTACCATAAAGTCAATATTATAATTCCAAGTTTAAAAATAAGGTAATGGAGGGGCGCCTGGGTGGCTCAGGAGGTTAAGCATCTGGCTTCAACTCAGGTCACGATCTCGCAGTTTGTGAGTTCAAGCCCGTGTCAGGCTCTGTGCTGACAGTTCAGAGCCTGGAGCCTGCCTCAGAATCTGTCTCCTCCTCTCTCTGCCCCTCCCCTGCTCATGTTCTGTCTCTCTCTGTCTGTCAATAATAAATAAATGTTAAAAAAATTAAAAATAAGGTAATGGAGATTTGGAGAGATGAAATAAATTTTAAAGTTCTCAAGGATAGCAGTGTTAGAGCTCTAATTTGAACTCAGAACTACCTGTCTCCTAAATTCCTATTCATTTGCTACAATGTTGTTTATAATAATTGTGATATAATATAAAACAGTATATGCTTAGACAAGAGAGGAACTATTAGAGTGGAAATTATCCAGATGTTGTCTTTGTGTAAAACTGCATTCACAAGCCTAGTATGAAATGTAAAATAAAATTGAAAATGAATAGTTATTTGCTGAGAAAATATTACAGAGGAAGAAATGCTTCATGGCCAGGACAAACATCAACTGAAACCAAGCCTTACAAATAAGCCTGGCCTGAAGATTTCCTCCCATAGTGTTTTCTCAAACACATAGAGTTTTTATTTCTTAGGGAAGCTTTTGTATTTACAGGAATTGTGTATAATAACAAAAGAAAATTATGAAACTACATTTATAAAACAGAAATAATAAAGGCAAATCAGACACAGGTAGGAAGAACTTACTTATCCATAGCTGTATATAGAATGTCACCTCAAAGGGTTTAAAGAAGGGAAAATATATAGAATGTAAGTGGGGGACATTTTACATACACTTAAGAGGACAGCCAGAGCAAGAATCATTTAAGAATTTATGTCTCTCTTTGGGCGCCTGGGCAGCTCAATTGGTTAAATGTCAGACTTCGGCTCAGGTCATGATCTCACTGCTCCTGGGTTTGAGCCCCTTGTCGGGCTTGGAGCCTGCTTCTGATTCTGTCTCTACCCCTCCCCTGCTCACATTCTGTCTGTCTGTCTCTAATACAAATAAACATTTAAAAAAAGGAATGTATATCTCTCTTTGTTTACTAAGAATATGGATTATCTGACTATTCAACATCACCCCTCTTTATAATTTTATTCCATTTTATTTCCTTGAATTGACATATTATTCAAAGGTTCTAACTCTCTTTCTTCAGAAATTAGAGTTCCTATTATCTGTATTACCTATTTCCAGCTGACATCACAACTCAGTTTTGCAGTTAAGGGATGTGGACTTAAAATGTAAACAAATTATATAAAGCCCTGCAATGTCACAAATCACGAGGCCCTTGTTCATAATCTGTAACTCCAACCATTCTTAGTTTCTTTCCATCTTCAAGACTTTGAATCTGTTTGATGATTCCACAAAATCTTGGCACGCACTGTTCGCACTGTTTCCTTCCTATGGTGTGCTTTATTTGCATTATTTTTTTAAGCTAAATTAGATCCTCACCCCTAGAAAGTTTCTGTGATTCCTTGAATCCAGGCTGGCATAAATTGCACTCCTCTGTGCTTCTGTATCACCCCGTGTGTGTATGTGCATATTTATGATGCTACGTATCTCCTTTCCTGTCAGACTCCTTCTTGGATGAAATGTTCTCGTCCAGTGGCCCTCTGGCTTACCATCTTTGCAGGAAAATAATTTAATGTTTTGTTGTTTCAAACATTTCAACATTGTTGAAATGTTTCATTGGTCTATTTGAGGGATGAGGCAGTACTAGGAAGATAAATAATCCTTACTGAACTATAAATTACTAGATTTTATAATTCTCACTGGCTTATATAATTCATTATGTACTTCAATTCTCTTTTCTCAGTTTTGTTTATATGCCAGACAATGTGAACAATCAATCACTTAAGGATCACCAGGACTCTGGGTGTCACGGGCTCAATTTCACAGATGAGTAAACAGTTTCAACAAGATTATATAACCCACCCAGAATCATCTCAATGGTTGGAAGTGATCACAAGATTTGAGCCTGAGCCTGTGCAAGTCCAGAGTCCTTGCTCCATTCAATGTAGTGTGGCACTTGCTAGCCTGGTCTGCTATTTCATTTACAGTCCTAGTTATACCTTGGTATATTTTTGGTGCTTTCCATTTGGTATATAGACCTTATGTTCTCTTCTGCAACTTTTTAGTTATAAGACATTTTCTCTCTAGGAACATGGTACTGAAATGACTAGAATTCTATCAATAGAGACTTTTTCCCAAAATGCTCACTGTCTCTCAGATGAAACAGCAGAATAATTACAGAAATTAAGGAGAGTAGTTTGTGCTTTTCCGAAGAGGATGCATGTGAGAAGCAGCTAGCCATTACTCTATAATAATGATAATGTGTTAATTTGAAGGATTATTTTTGTAGTTTGTTGTCTCCTTCTATGGATTATATACCATCTGAATGTGCATTTTCTGGCAAATGGACTGAGAATGAGTATAGCATGATTTGACCTCACTTATCAAAAACAGAAAATGGTGCTTTAAAGTTCTAATGAAAATAAATCAACTTGAACTAGGTTGTCAAGAGGCAATTTATGTGAGGGAGTGGAGACATAGCTGACAGAATGCGATCTTCCTCCTTCTCTCTGCTAATGTTTCAATTTCCATTGCTGGTGTTTTGCCCTTAACATAAATCATCAAAACACTGGCAAAATAAACATAAAATACATGATTAATTACCAAAATTGAGATTCATAAAATATTCACCTGCATTGAAGTTGTGTTCAATATGATCTTATAATAAAGACAAATAAACAGCATCCCAGTACTTGCAGATCTCCATACTGACACAAAGGCACAATGTTATTGAATGATTCCATCAAAAAGAATGAATATGGACACCCAATGTCTTGGTTACTTGTTTTCCTGTTCTCAAGGTGTTCTTCTAATGTAGTCATGATAGATAATTGGGACTACAACTGTTCATTGGTGTATATAAATTCAGTGTTAACTATGTGCTATTGAGAATTCCAGTCACTGTTTAGAAATATCCAGTTACTCAATAGAGTAATTGTGGAGATTAAATGAGACCGTGCCTGTAAAACACCTCACCAGAATTTGAATGGGTTAGTACTGGGTCTGGTATAAATGAGTAATTTATGAGCTGGTGACAATCCCTACTTGACTGTCCTGCGTCTTTATCTCAATTTGTGCTATTCCCTCGGAGCAAAGTAGTTAACTATGCTTTGTAATGAAGAACAATTACTTCACTTCCCTAAACTTATTTCCTCATTTATAAAAGCACCTCATTCGTAATGATGTCCAAAGATTTAAAAAAAAAAGATAATCATAAAAAGAACTTACAATAGTGTCTAACACACAGTAATTGGTTATTAAATGCTGTGTACTCTTACAAAAGTTGAGAATTTGCAAAGGCTCTGAATAGATTCCCTAAAATACCAAGGGCCACTGTAGTCCATGTGATTTAATGCCAGTGTTGTTTCAGGTTCCAGATCCCTAGTGTCAGTCCTGATAACCTATGACTACTATAATAGATTTATGAATCATACTTATCCCTAGGTATATTTTTTAAAGATGGCTGGCTCAGTCTGTTAAGTATCCAGGTTTGACTCAGGTCATGATCTCACAGTTGGTGAGTTGGAGCCCCATGTCAGGTTCTGTGCTGACAGCTCAGAGCCTGAAGACTGCTTCAGATTCTGTGTCTCCCTCTCTATGCCCCTCACCTGCTTTGTCTATTTCTATCTCGAAAATAAATTAAACATTAAAAAAAATTAAATAAATAAAATGGGGGTTGGGAAATGGAAGGCACAATGTCCCTCTTCTCTCCCATGTCCATGTCCACAGCAGCCATCACTATTTAGTCCTGGAACACTTTCCGAGTATAGGCCAGACCTCAAAATCCTTCTCAACACCTACAATAATTGAATTAGAGCACAGGAGAGGTAACATATTTGACATTACTTTCATGGAAACCCAATCTGATGCCATTATGTCAAATCACAACTATGAGAGCTAAATTGGAAAGGAGGGATGGAACAAAGATGAATAGAAAAATAACAAAAAATGACCACTAATGCTTTGAGCACCTTCTAAGCCATTCCTCTACTATGGACATAGATGTATTTAGATTCATAAAGTGCCTCTCTCCAAATGATGGAAGTGTGTGTTGGTGCAAGAGAGGAGTAGAAAGGAATAAGGCAAAGAATGCCAGCTGGCATTTTTCTTTAATGTGGACTTCCCTTCCTTAAGCTCTTGCCCTTTAAACTCTACTGATCCCTCATTTAACAGCCTACAGGGAGTCATCTCCCTCATATCTTCTCCCCTTTGGAGTCAGTTCAAATCATCCAGTTGGAGGCCTCTCTCTAGATCTACTCTGCACATGGTTTAATAGTGTTAGTAGCTCCCTTCAAACCTGCTCTACATTTGTGAGGCTACATGAGGGAAGAGTGGCCCTTGAAAGAGACACTACATTGTGTCGCTAAACTCCTTCCCCACCAGGTGATTTCTGCAAAAGCTCTGGGATAGACACCTACATAGGCATTCTGGGGTTAATCCCAGCATAGTTACAATGAAGTGTTACTAAGAAGAGTATTTACATTTTTATGAGTCATGAGGCTCTTATTTCATTACTGCCTACTCAGAGCACAAGATCTGTCAGGAATGATAAAGGATCATCCTCATAATAAACTCAAATTTACCTCCCTTCCACCCATTACATCAGCCTTTATCAGAGTAAGTCATGACCATCAGAAAACAGAGCTTCTCAGCATGTTTAGTTTTGTTTAAGATATGGTGCCAAGCAAATCACTGTTTTCTTTTGGCATATGTGTGGGATGAAGAATGGGAAGTATGTCATTTGGTGGATACATAACAAGATAAATATCAAGATATTCCCTTAAGAAAATAATTTGCAGTTTACCCATCAGTCATTTGTCCGCTCATATTAATTATTCTCTCCCCACCCCCTCATTGAGAAATGAGAGAGAAAGGACATGAGGGAGATAAAAGAAAACCTGACTCACTGAGAAGAGAGATGAGAGTATGCAGACAAGAGAGTCAGCCTCTATTCAGAAGGCAGAAGTTAGCTTGTAAAGTGACTAATGATATAAAACATATTGCAGCGAAGTATAAGCCAAAAAATGATGTTTGGTTTTTTAAAAATGCATTTCTTTCCAGTATCTGTCAAAACGTTAATATTTTTAAATAAAATTAAGTGAAACAATGCTGGTTTTGGATGCTAAATAATAAATATTAGCCTTCTGCTTTATGTTTCACCTGAAGATCTCAAAATTTGTTCAGCCAGTCTCAGCTTTTGCAGGGTCTCATTAATGGAGATAAACTCAAAATATTTATTGAGTGGGTAATTAAAGTGAAATGAGTTTCCTCTCTACAAATGTAAGAAAATTAGGAATATTCCTTCTCAATAATTTCCCCAGCCCCTGTGCTGGAAGGTCCCTGCCTTTCAATCACTTCTTGTTCCTTTTATTCTTCTGTATTATGTCAGCCAACTTAATTTTGCTACCAGTGACAAAATAAACTATAAGTCAAAATACTTTAAAATTAAAAAAAGGAAATCTAAAAGATGTCTCTGAAAGTGGGGTGTATTAAAAAACATCACTGAGTCTCTCTGCCTATTTGTGACTTTTTCTGTGATATGACTTGTGATTAGTTTTATCAAGCTAATCTCCAGAAGCTTCAGCCCTGAATGGCCATTGAAATGTATGATGCCATATAAGAAAAGTCTATTTCATCTCCAAAAAGTGCTGTACATTTTCCTATGATTTAATTCCAATTCTTACCTACTAACAATATATGATGTGTGACTGGAAAAATTACCGTGTGGCTGGCTGCCTTCCCCACATTAGTGTCCTTTCTTAAGCTGCTATTTTGCCTATAAACCTGCCGACACCCTACTAGGCTTCTCCTAAGAGACCCTGGTCTCCACTCAACCTCATACAACAGTCTGCATCACCAAACTTTGTGCTTACGATAGACTATTTCATGTTACTAATATTTGTGAGTTCAATTTTGTTTCTCAGGAAGACTGAATCCATGCAGTGCCTCAATTCCCACTCAGCAGTGCATACTATTTATAGTATGTGGACATTTAAGGATCATAAATATGTTATATTTGTTGTCTAATTTGTTCTGTTGCAGCAGCAATTATTGTAATGTCTATGAGGGCTTAACTAGAGTAGGTATATGATTACATATGCATACATACTACTAACTTTCCTGAGGATAGATCTCATATAGCCACTGTTTGTTTTTCTTAGCGTCCTAAAGCTTATAATGCCAGAGGTGGCATATAGTAGGCACTCAATAGATGTATATGGCTGTTCAATTCCCACAATAAGTTTTTCCTTTTGCCATTTTCCTCATGATTACAAGTTAGGTAGAATCATTGCCAAAATAGATGTATCTTATAGAACTGAATTTCCTTCTATGAAATGAGAGAAGTTGAAAAATTTTATTTATTTATTTTAGAATGTATGACTCTAACTCATAGGGAAAAGTTTAGAAGCACAGTGTGTAAACATATGCAAACTAGAGAGCACATGCAAATTATTTCCAACAGGCACCCCTCTGAAATTTTTATGTTAGCAAAAACTAGGGGTTTAGGGAAGAGAAAAGAGTGATAGGGAGTCCAGGGTGCCTAGGAAATTGGACAGTATCCTTATCCAAAGAGAGGGGGTAACTCTCTTTCCTTTGCTCTGATTGGTTTGGGGGATATATGTCCAGCTTCACTTTTCTGTAAAGAATGCAATTAAGGAACAAGACTGACTACTCCATTGGCAAAAATTTGAGGCTAGGGGGAGGGGGGGAGAGCTAATTTGTCTTGTTCCATTTTTAGTTTTCAAGTTAAATACACACAGAGAATTATCCTGTGCTTGTGCCTTTTATTTATGGATTATTGTGGTTAGATATTTTAATGCTTTCATGAGTCATTGAAACTTTGACTACCCTGAAAATTCATGGATTAAATTTGATGAAAATAAAGTCTTCTTTAACATAGAAACAGAGTAGAGATTCAATTGTTTCTTTAAAATTCAATATTTTAAGCATTTAAGGGAAACATTTTAAAGGTGAAATTATAGAAGTAGGAATCTCACCATTAATGGTTCTGAGTTCATTGGATAGGGGTTATAATGAGTACTAAGGGTATATATTGAGGAGAGGGATCTGAGAATTAAAATCCATTTCTCCTCCAAGGTTAATGATTTTATAAGTGTTCAGTAATTTATCATTCCTATTGTGTCCATTATGGAAGCAAATTTAGCACAAGGATATAAATCATGGGCTTTGAAATAGACAAACTTGAATTTGAGACTTGAATCTAACATTTCCTAACTGGTCATGGGCAAGGTTTTTTTAAAGTTGAGTTTTCCCATCTTGAAAATTAAAATAATAATAGCACCTCTCATCTCAGAGTAACTAAGGATTAAAATGATTAAATGAAAAAAATATATGTACAACATATGGCACACAGTAAGCCCTCAGTAAATGCCGGCAATTATGAGAGCATCAGATAACACACCAACAAGGCAGCCTCTCCCCTCAAAGAATTTTGTTTTAGGGAAATGCAAGTTTCACTAATAGTCTTTAAGACTATTAAATAATTAGGAATGAATAAAATGCTTAGTAATCCACCAACATATTTCATGGAAAAGTATATAGTGTAGAATTCCAGAACAATAGTAAAATTGAACCAACTTAAAATGGTCTTCTTTTCACATATGCTAAAACTGAAGACCACAGAGCTAGTTAGCAGCAAAGTCTAGATTAGCATCCATGACTCTAGTCTCCCAGTCCAGTGCTTTCAAATGCATCTTACTGAAAATCTCAGTAACAACTGTCACAAAATGTCTGAGAGATCTATGTAGTTGATTATATCTGTGAGAACCCAGATGGAGGAGTCAGTGATGACAGAAAGAGCAGGGAAGAGAAAGACCAAACTACATGAGAAAAGGTAAGATGGAGACTGGAGCCAAGGATTGGCCCAAATAGTGATTTGTCCTCTTAAAGGGTGGTATGTTATTCAGCTGAACATATAATTCATGGCCTAGGGAGCACAAGATTTTCATTAACAATTAACCTAGTTTATATCTGAACCATGAGTATTTTCTATACAAATTTCAAAATGTGCCATTCCTCTCTCATCCCACCAAGAAAAGTGACTTACCAATAACTAATTCTTCTTTACAGAATAATAGTAGATAAGATATACAGAACACATGATAAAACAAGGAAAAAGTGACTTTGGACAACTACCAATGTAATAAATCATTCAGAAAAGTATCATAGATTGTTGCTAAAATTGTTGGATGAAAGGAATTTGAGAAGGGGATATCTATGCAATCTCTGAGATTATTTACTAATGACAAAGCAGAAAAAGCACCTTTTTAAAGAAGAAATCCAGAGCACCATCATTGGTGGTGTGGTACATGGGTATGACTCTTGCCAGGAAGTAGTGAAAAGAACAGAGGATTACTCCTGTAGCATAGAGTCACTTAGAATTTTGCCTGGATTCAATAATGGGGAAAAGTTAGAGAAATTAAGACTGAAGACAATTCTATAAAATACTTGGCCATTACTGTTTGAAAATGAAAATGTCATGATTGAAAAAGAAATGTCACAGATTTGCTGGCGCCTAGGTGGCCCAATTGGTTAAGCATCTGACTTTTGATTTCAGCTCAAGGCATGATCTCATGGTTTGTGGGATCAAGCCCCAGATGGGGCTTTGTGTTGACAGCATGGAGCCTGCTTGGGATTCTCTCCCCACCCCCCCCCACTCCTCTCTCTCTCTCTCAACAAATAAACAAACATTTAAAGACAAAAGAAATATTACAGATTTACCATAGATTAAAGGGATTAACAAGGCAGGAAAACTAAATGCAAAATGAAAGTATTTCACCTTCCCAGAGCACAGATTTGAAAGTCTTTGTCTCTAGGGGATGATGTAAAGCAAAATCAACAAGAAGACACATGATGTGTGCTGTTGTAGTGCTGAGAGGACAATCAAATACCTGAAGTGGGATGGGAAAACAATATTTACTTCAGGTACTCTGCTCTTTCTACAGACACATCTGCTTCCTTTCTGAGTACAGGTGGCATGGCCCTACCTTATATTTCTTGTATTTCCTCTTATTCCTCTTTCAGGTAGGCTTGATGCTCTTCTTCACCTCTTGGAGATCTTTCCATAAATAGACTTCTCTGACTATCCTGTTTCCTCTGACCCTCATCCCCTGTCACCTTTATGCTTAATTTTTCTCCAGAGAATTTTTCACTAGCATGCCATATATTTTACTTCTTCATATGGTATCGTTTTTTCCCTCTTGCCCTAGAATGTAAATACTATAATGACAGATGATTTTATCTATCCTCTCTACTAGTTTTGAGTGCCTGTTATATTCCAGCATTGTGTTGCATCTCATTCTGTTGTATGCAGCCAGCCTGGAAGTTTTAGTTTCCTAGCCTACAATGGGCCTTTTCACAGCCCCAAAATTCTAAAAGAGCAAATGTGACCTTAGCAACATTTTTGACTTATGATGGTCATGAGAATTAGCATAATTCTCCCAAGACGAGCATATCTACGCTTCACAGCCAAAGTTTTATCTCTCTCTTCCTTGACTGATTATGCTGAATTTACATATTTAAAAATGTCAGAAATTCAGATAGTCACATCATTAAAAGTCTATTAATATAGAATAATTATTTTTCCAGAAGTCTGTGTATAGGGATGGTGCATTCTTTTTGATATGATAGTTATGGAAAATCCTGCTGAAAGATAGGGAGAGAAAAAAAAAAAGCCAAGATTAGATATTAAAGTCTCTTAGGAATCTCTCTTCTTACTATAGCTGCATGATGAGATAGCGAACCTTGGTCAGACTTGGACAAGTCTGACCATCCCCCATGTATGATTCCTGCTCTTGATGTGGAATGTGCTTTATATCTGAAATTATACTTCTGACCTATCATCAATAAATTGTGCATTCTGGGGACTTTTCCACAGGAGCAATTCCTTTGAATTGGCCAAATATGCTTTCTTCTCTAACCCCCTCATAACATGGTCTCCCATTTTAAAAATGACTAGTGGGGATTTAATCTGGAGCCCCCAGGACAGAAAACAGAGTAAAGTTAACTGAATCCCACAGGCATAGAAACTTTTCCTGTCAGTTCAGCACAGTGTCACTTTTAATTTCTAATAACATATGTGACAAAGAATTGTACCATTCTGATGTCCTAAATCAATGGGTAAGTTCCTTACCAGTCAATGGTTTGTGAGAGAATCCCCTGCATGCCTGGTGAGCTGCAAGGTGCATACTGAGTCTGTGCACAGTTTTTTGTTTGTTTTGTTTTGTTTTTACCTGAGACCAAACTAAAAGGATGGTTGTTCCCAAAGAGACCAGTTTACAAGACTGGGTCTTCTGCCACTTAGATAAAAATTAAGAGTGTCTCCCAGACATATTCAATAACCCACCCATTCTCTCGCCTCAGTGAATCTAACATCACTCATTACTTTTTTCCTGGTAGCTCCATGATAAACTGGGCAATCAGAATGTCACTGTCTGCCCTTCTGTTTATTATAAAGACTCCCTAGTACTTGAGACAACACATCGACAAGAGTCTGATGACCGCGATAAGTCTCCCTCACTGAATGAACACACACATATAGAATGTCAAACAGTGCTAGCAAATATTAATGAAGCCAGCAGTGTCCCATGAGTCATGAGCCTGGGAGGGGTGATGGAAAATGGAAAAAGCCCACAGAGAGAATTCAGGGGAGATGCCAACGAACCTTAAAGAAACCCTTTCAACACATTCGAGCTCTGAGGCAAACATCAAAACTAATGAAGTATTTGTAAAGAGATGTGTATTTGCCATATGAGCAGGGTAAATCAAGTGTGAGGCCAAGTACAAGGGCTCTGCATGTGGTTTTGAGGCAAAAGACTGAGAACAGAAAATCACAATCTCATAATCTTCCTGTCTGACAATGTTTCTGGCAAGTTAAGTCAAGAGGTTTAAAGCATAGATTGAACAATAATTCTGGTTTGTCAGGCTTTCATCCCTTACTTCCCATTTTCTTTTTTAATTGCCCATCTGCCACTCTCAAACCACACTGCTGAAAGAGAGAGTTTTACCCCATCCTCAGCTCCAGAGATTGGCATGTGATTCAGGAATGGCTGATCAGAACAGGACATCTGATTGGTTAGGGGTGGACATGTGACCCAACCCAAGACAACCCTAGTCAATGAGATTTGTTTCACAGACCTTTTTAAGAACCACTGAGAAACACAACATTTCTTTTGCCAGGTTGAAATTAATAAGGTGTAAACCTTGAACTGCAGGGGTCACCATAAAAGGGAGCTTTATAATGAAGCCAAAACGGAATGCAGAACAGAACAGAATGATGCAGAGAAGTCATTTTAATCAAGGCATCACTTGAAACTGAATCCAGCCTTGTTCTAAGGTTTTAATTTGATGAGCCAATAAATTCTTTTGTTTAAGTCAGTTTGTGTTAGATTTGTGCCATTTCAACCAAATGAGTCCATACTTCTGATGTGTTTATTAACTTCTCTCCCATCAATAATGTGAACCCTAAAAAGAATGCTTTTACTTCCACATTCATACTTGTTAAGTATTCATCATCTGTTTTAAAAGTTGTGTCCTCTATAGTACAAGGTCAGAAATCTCCCCTTTTCTTCTAAGCTGCCTAAAATTGTTTACTTCATTTGCCAGGATATCCACACTCTATATCCTTATCATCTTCTCCCAGAATCTCTAACTGCCTTTGACTGCCAACAGCTTCCTCTCAGAGTTAAGTTTCCTGCCCCCATATCTGATACCTCAACTTAATGAGTTAGATAAATAATCTTCCACTTTTTCTCAACAATCTAGATTTGCCTCTTCTTCCAAAACAAACCTGATAACCTACAGTCTGGAAACTGACCTCTGCTAAATTCAAGTTCCTTAATCTCTAACTTCTCTACTCACAGAAGGCACTACTGTCCTTCCTTATTATGGATAAGAACCTTTCTCAATGGAACAAATAACCACCCTTCCCAACAGATAAGTCCTGGCAAAAACTGTATGAAATAGCAATGGATGCAAAACAGGTACTTGTTTATATTTCCTGAAAATGAGTGGCTTCTCACCTGGAAGAGAATTCATTTTCCATAAAAAGAATTTTAAATAAATATATTTTTAAAGATTTTTAAATGGTATGTTGCCTGTAATGAGAGAAAGACAAAAGTTTAAGTTGAAAATTATTCTGTTCAATCATTTTACTCATTTTAACCAACTATGCTACATACATTATAAGAGAAAGGCAACAGGTCTGGACCTGGTCTGTGTTCATGCGGTTCTTCACATGATGGATATATTATAGTAGGACAGAGCTATTCAGGGAGATTTCATACTAGAAGAGTACTCTTATGAAAAGCATTCTTTCAGTTCCTAAACCTAGGGACATGTAGCTCTCAACCACAGGTTTAGTCTAGATCAGTCTCATAGCAGAATCAAATCTCTGGCTGGGCAGACAAGTCTTAGGAACCCCTGGAAAACTCTTTACACAGTACTGAAGCAGCTTTATTTATGGCCTTAAGTTAATATTCTGCTTTTAATACTCCTTCTTTCTTTGCTCCCAATGGCCAAGATATTGCCTCATTCTTTAGTCCCTTTAATGGAATTCTTGACTGACAACACAGACTTTAAGAAAGACTGAGGTTTCCATGTGTGCTCTTGTCAGGTCTCCCAAGGGATGAAGTCCCATCCCTGAAGTCTGGTCGCTATGCTGTGGTTTCTCCTAGCCCTAACCTCATTCTGTTGACAGCCAATAATTTCCCAGTAGAGTGGTTAATAGCGAAATATCATGTCAGATCTGCAGTTGCATCCTCCCTCTTCAATTTGTTGTTGTGCATTCTTAGTTATTTAACCTCTATTGACCTCATTTGTAAAATAAGAACAATTATTTAATTTTCAAGGAATTAAATATAGTATTTGTAAAGTCTTTATCACAATGTCTGGTATATTTGTTCATCCTCTCACTTATTCAAAATATTTATCAAGCATTTATTATGTTTCAGGATTGGTTCCAGGTACTGGAGCACACAGTACATTTTCAATATGCAGAGGAATCAACATAACATTCATTATCATCATCACCACTAGCATTTCTATTCATTTTCTTATTAGTTCTTCTGTTCAACATTATTTGAAGGCTTAAACCCAGCCTTTTCACATAAAGATGAATAAATCAAAGTGTCCACACTTCAGGAATTCTTGGTTTGGGGAGGAGACAAAGATGCTATAGGGTACGTAAAGATGCACTGTCCTCTGTGTCCCCTGCAAAGAAAGTCTTACTGTGCAGCCACAGAGACTGTGGTTAGCAAAAGGCCTCCATCCTTACAGCAACTTCATAGTCTATTTCATCTGCAGAGAGTCACTGGAAATGAAGAAATTTCCTTCCCAGAGAAGTGTTCCTCAGATGGCTCAACAAGGAAGCAACATAAATGCCAAGTCTTTTTGAACCAACACGGCACAACTCTGATGGACGATATTTGCTCAAAAGTTCCTTGCACAGTGGAATGATATTTAATGACCTGAGCTATAATTCAATTTATCACTTTTCTCAATTCCGCTTTTGCCCTCTTACCTTCACAGGGATTACTCCTTTAAAATATTTTGAACCTCAAAGTTTACCTCATCATCTGCTTCTGGGGAATACATCCTTCAATATTTGCTACCTTTAATAATTGCAACTTCAATTTATTGTTGAGAAAACAGGCAATAAAATGTAATTCCAGAGTAGATTAAGCCCCACTTTGGTAATCAAGACAAAATCATTGGTAGTAGGACAGTGGTAGACAAAATCATTGGTAGCGCGGACAATTCCTGCAACAAAGTAGAGGCATAATTGTTAAAATTTTCACCAGTGGCATATTGATATGGTGAATCGATATCTTATAACAGAGGAAGGGATCACACTAGTGGGATCAGAACATCAGGCATTTGAGATGTATGATGAAACAGTAGATATAGAATAATGAATTTTGCTGACTAAGCAATAGTGATGGTCTACAGGAAAAAAAAAAAAACAGCTGAGGAAGAGTAAAAGTAATTGACATACAGAGGGCCTCTTTGGTTTCACACAAAGAAACTCTTATGTCCTGCAGTAGATGGATAAAGAAAGAAGAGAACCAAGATTGGGTCTGAATTTCAATGGCAGTGAAAAACCCGACCAAGACCTGTTAAGTCTGCCATATTCTGGGCCTTTCTTGGAAAAATCTGTATCCCTGATATATAGGAAGGGAATATATGGGTAGATGATCCCAAAGATCTTGATTCGTTTAACACTTGAAGTCTACAGAAATGGCTGATCCATTCTTTTTTACTATTTTTATTTTTCAATTTTTAGGAAGGCTATTTAATGTTGTGGGAGAAAGCTGACATAATGCTAAGTTGAAGAAAAGGGCATATTTATACACTGTGATCTTAATTAGGTAAAAATCAATTTTCTTAGGAAAAAATATATTAATGGTTCATTCTGAGGAGTAGCTGTTGCTTGGTTATATATTCTAGGTTGTCTAGGAAAAGCACATATAATTTTATAATAGCAAAAATCATTACAAAAAAAGAAATTTTGGTAGCTAACAAAATACTAAATATTTAAGTTTATTGTATTTTAGAGCTGGAGAGTAGTTATAGTAATCACTTGGCCTGGGAGCTCACGACTAAGGGTTGTGATTGGTAGGGGAAATTGAGAGTGGTTTCTCAGAAGGTCAAATGGAGAGGAAGATTTCTTCGTGTTTTTGCTCTCAGTAAATTCCCAACGTACTCAGTTTTGTCATTCACTGATTGCCACTTGCTGATCAGAAAGTCTGTCTATCCACTTTGTCTGTGACAAATGTAAAATAGGAAGACAAAGTAATAAGTGAGACTTTTCAGGCAGCCAAATATTTTAAAACATAAGTCAACAGTGAAAGACCCCTGATGGTATAAAGTGGCAACTATTCTAGATTGTTCTTCAGTCTTTGGTGTTTATCTATGAAGAGGACATGAAATCATTTTAGTGAATCTCTCTCTGCATTACTTTTTTTAAAATTTTAGTTTGTTAACATATCACACAATATTGGTTTCAGGAATAGAATTCAGTGATTCACCACTTACACATAACACCCAGTGCTCATCACAACATGCTCAATATCCCTCACCCATTTTAGCCCACAACACATCCACCTCCCTCCATCAACCCTCAGTTTATTCTCTATCCTTAAGAATATTTTGTGGCTTATTTCCCTCTATTCTCTTCTCCCTCCTTCCCATATTTTCAGCTGTTTTGTTTCTTAAGTTCCACATATGAGTGAAATAATATAGTATTTGTCTTTCTCTGGTTGACTTATTTAGTTTAGCATAACACCATCTTGTCCTTGCAAATGGCAAGATTTCATTATTTTTTGTTCCATTGTATATATAAATATATACACCACATCTTCTTTATCCATTCATTAGTAAATGGATATTTGGGCAACTCCATAGTTTGACTATTGTGGATAATGCTGCTATAAACATTGGGGTGCATGTGCCCCCACTGGAATTTGTATTTTTGTATCCTTTGTGTAAACACCTAATAGTGCAATTGCTGGATCATAGGGTAGTTCTATTTTTAGTTTTTTGAGGAAGCTTCATACTGTTCTCCAGAGTGGCTGCACCAACTTTCATTTCCAACAATAGTGCAGAAAAGTTTCCCCTTTCTCCACACCCTCACCGACACCTGTTGTTTCCTGTGTTGTTAATTTTAGCCATTCTGATGGGTGTGAGGTGGTATCTCATCATGGTTTTGATTTGTAGTTCCCTGATAATGAGTAATGATGAGCATCTTTTCATGTGTCTGTTAGCCATCTGAATGTCTTCTTTTGAAAACTGTTTGTTCATGTCTTCTACCCATGTCTTCACTGGATTATTTGTGTTTTTGGTGTTGAGTTGATAAATTCTTTATAGATTTTCGATTCTAACCCTTCATCCAAATTGTCATTTGCAAATATATTCTATTTCATAGGCTGCCTTTTAGTTTTGCTGATTTTTTCCTTCACTATTCAGAAGCTTTTATCTTGACGAAGTCCCAATAGTTTTTGTTTGCTTTTGTTTCCCTTGCCTTTGGCGATGTGTCTAGTAAGAATGTGCTCTGGCCAAGGTCAAAGAGGTTGCTGCTGTGTTCTCTTCCAGGATTTCATGGTTTCCTTTCTCTCAATTAGGTCTTTCATTCATTTTGAGTTTATTTTTGTGTATGGTGTAATGAAGTGGTCCGGTTTCATTTTTCTCCATGTTGCAGTCTAGTTTTCCCAAGACTATTTGTTGAAGAGACTATTTTTTTCCATTGGATATTCTTTCCTGCTTCATCAAATATGAGTTGACAATACAGTTTTGGGTCCATTCCTGGGTTCTCTATTCTGTTCCATTGGTCTATGTGTCTGTTTTTTGTGCCAATACCATACTGTTTTGATGACTACAGTTTTGTATTATAGCTTGAAATCTGGAAAGTTATTGCCTCCAGTTTTATTTTTCTTTTTCTGGATTGCTTTGGCTATTCAAGGTCTTTTGTGGTTCCATACAAATTTTAGGATTGTTTCTGTAGCTCTGCAGAAAATGTTGTTGGTATTTTGATAGGGATTGCATTAAATGTGTAGGTAGTTTGGGTAGTATGCACATGTTATTTTACTTTATTTAAGTTTATTTATTTTGAGAGAGAGAGAGAGAGAGAGAATCAGTGGGACAGGGGCAGGGGGAAAGGGGGAGAGAGAGAATCCCAAGCAGACTTTGCACTGTCAGCGCAGACCCAATGCAGGGCTCAAACTCACAGACCATGAGATCATGACATGAGCTGTGACCAAGAGTTGGAAGGAGCCACCTAGGAGCCCCCAGTAGTACAGACATTTTTACAACTTTTGTTTCTCCAATCCATGAGCATGGAATGCTTTTCTTTTTGTGTGTGTGTCCTCTTCAATTTCTTTCATAAGTGTTTTATAGTTTTCCAAGTATAGATCTTTTACCTCTTTAGTTAGGTTTATTCCTAGGTACCTTATTGTTTTTGGTGCAATTGCAAATGAGATTGATTCCTTGATTTCTTTTTCTGCTGCTTCATTATCTGTGTATATAAATGAAATGGATTTTTGCACATTGGTTTTATATCCTGTGACTTTGCTGAATTCATGTATTAGTTCCAGCAATTTTTTGATGGAGTCTTTTGGGTTTTCTATGTGGACTATCTTGCCATCTATAATAGTGAAAGTTTGACTTCTTCCTTCCCGATTTGTATACATACCCTTATTAATTTTTGTTGTCTGATTACTGAGCCTAAGACTTCCATTACTATGTTAAATAGTAATGGTGAGAGTGGACATTCCTGTCCTATTCCTGACCATAGGGGAAAGATGTTCAGTTTTTCCCCACTGAGGATAATATTAGCTGTGAGTCTTTCATATATGTTCCATCTATCCGTACTTTGTTGAGGGTTTTTATCAAGAATGGATGTCTTTTGACATCCATTAGCATGACAGATGATTCTCCATTCCCTCACTTCCAATCTGCAGGTGTCTTTTGGTCTAAATGAGTCTCTCATTGGCAGCATATAGATGTCATCCATTTCTCTCAAAAGCTACCATTTCTCCGTTCTGGAAAACAATGCAGAGATCCCTCTTATATAAGACAAGCTGTGTGCTACTCAAAACCCATACCCACCTCCACTCCTTGCCACTAGGTCTATGACTAGAGTATTATAATCAGAACAATAGTTAGGGTCACGATGAAGTTCAAGATCAGGGTCAAACCACTGCTTCTGGGCTTTGGTAGCACAAGGCCAGGATCCATGTTCTCACAGGCAGTCCTGGGAGACCCACATGGCCTGTATAAGCAGGTTGCTCCTGAGAACCCTACAAAATAAGTTACATATGATGAACCTAAGTCATAGCATAATCCATCAGGGACACACATAACCTAATTATGGAGTTGCAAGTTTGAGCTGGTAAGCACTGTCATGAACCAGTGGAATTGAACTAGGTGTTCAAGACCTGTAAATGTCTAGGTCTCAAAATTCAAGTCATTTGAGAAAGTAGAATAATAAATGTGGGCCTCATAGTAGGTCAAGACAAAACTGTTCTCAACTACTTTTTATGTGATACACATACATACATATCTCAACCTAAATCTGAAGTTTCTACAGTTCTCAGCTGATAATGAAAGTCCAATGACAATTTTAACTTTACTGAGTCACAAAATTAAATCTGAATGCCACATGACCAATGTATGAGAAAATCACTAAACTTAAAAGTAAATCTAGCTTTTGTTTAGCATCCAAATTGCAACTAGTAAATGTGATGCCAGTACATGTGGGCTTCACTAATTATTTATGGCTTTTTAGAAAGAAACTGATTCCATAAAGGAGTCAGAGACACAGAATGAGTTCTGGCCACTGCTGGAGTAGAGACAGCAGAACTATGGCAAGCATCCCAACTACAGCCTATTCACTATATTTCCCTAGGACCTTATTTTGAGTCAGATTTTAAGGCTACACCTTGCTTCACTGCTAAAGATTAATGTTAGATAGAGAGGATGGTGTTAGCACAGGAGTCTTGCAGTCATTGTCACTGGCAAAGGGTAAGAAGGGTGTTATATTTGCTTGGGTAAAACAATATGGAAAATATAAAACAAAGGCTTTTATTCAGGTCATTAATTTGAGAATATGACCTTAAAAGAGGGATAACAAGGGAGTTACAGGAAGAAAGCCAATTGAGTTGTCTACTGCAATGTGCTACTTGTGCTTGATCCTAGGGAATCATATGAAAAGGCCTAAGAATACATCTCAGAAATTTTCACCTGAAGAATGAAAAGCGAAAGCACTTGCTGGATTTCTCCCACACCCATTGGGTCAAATGTGATCCAATTGTTGGGTGGGACATGAGATGAGGCTCGGTCCATTTTTGCCTACTTGGACCTAAGTCTAAGATTATAAGGAACATTATTTCTATAGTTAATTCTATAAAATTTGAGGTCATGAGCACACAAAATTGTACAAGACAAATATCTGATACAGCTCTTGACTCCCTTTTTAGAATTCTAATCTCCATTATAGATGTTGCTGGTTTTCTTAAACACTCCATCAGATCTTACTATTTAAAGGAATTGTGCACAACTACTGTGATTTTCTCAGGAATTACATTCCTTGGATCCACAGTCTAATGATTTAAATTCAAATTTAATCTCCAGGCATAGTAAACCATGACATTCAAACTTAAGACAAAGCTACAACAAAGGAAACAATGTCAATGATATAAAATTAATAATGCAGCACACTAATAAACTAGGATAAAAACAACACTTCCTTATAAAATATTAGCCTAATGTATACTTATTCTTATTTTCTGGAAAAATATGATTCCCACAAGATTTTGAGGAGCCACACAATAATAATAAAGCTGAAACATAATAAATGTTGAGATATGAAGGTAGTCCATAATGGGTTATAAATTTATACCTTTTTTATCCGCACATTTTCAATGAACTTGCAAAGTTTTAGAACTTTTTAATTTAAAATTGCATAGTTTTAATTCTTTCAACCATAGTGGAGTAATTTTCTTATCTATTATTAGAATGGTTTAATACTTTCATTAATCCATGCATCATAAAGCAAGACATTATTTTTATGCCTAATCAGTCATTTTACTTATTCCAGAAAGCAAAACAGCTGTTTTCTACTGATTCCAAAGACAGAAATAAGGCCAGTATGTGCATAAGCCATTGTAGTTATATGGAAGGATTTATAGATAGAGTTGCTATTGTTATCATCTTTTCTTTGGCATGATTAGCATTGTTGCTACAGTTAGTAGAACGATTACGGGTATGTTAGAGGCCTTTGATTTTGCAGAGAAATAGAAAGACCTAATATGAGGAGCCACTGATGCTACCACTAGGTCATATTGACTTCCTCATTAAGCCCTTGGGGAACCGGTACAGTTACCCATTTCATCTCTTGTTCCTTAGCTCTCGGCAAAAAAAAAAAAAAAAAAAAAAAAAAAGACAAACAACAAACAAACAAACAAACAAACCAAAAAAAAAAAATCATTTGCTTGGCAGCTGGAGTATGTTTGAAATCTTCAGATGAAGACCAAGGAAATTTTAGACCTCGTTAGGTATGATCCAATATGCTTTACCTGTTGCCTACAAATAAAGCTTGAATCCACACACAAAGTGTGCCATAGAAGGAAAACGTTCTTTAAAATGCTATAGTAATAATTTTCATATTCCTATGTGAAACTGGGTCCCAAGGAACTTATTCATCTGAGGTTATGTTCTGAGAATGCTATATTATTAAAGAAACAGTGAACAATGGAATAAAAGACCCCAAAGAGCTGGAAAAATTGGCCAGAATTTAAAACAAGGAGGCACAGAAGACTAAAGTGTATTGTGTAATGGAAAGCATAAATCTGTACTTCCATCCTCAACTGAAACATTTGAGATAGTAGAGACCCAATCATTCTAAGGAATGCTGTAAGTTCTAATACTAAAATGCTATGAGGTATGTAATGCAGATATAACTGTTTTCCCATTCTAAGAAGTAAAATATGGGAACAAAAGAAATTAAGATACTTGTTTCTTAATTTTAGTAACAGGAATAGCTAAAATGAAAAGTTAGAACTTCAATCAGAGCAGTCTGAGTTTATTACATTCATGTATTGGAAACAACCCTCAGTTTAATGTTTAAAGAAAAAATTAGCCAATACAAGAAATTTGAAAACTATGAAAAAATATTTATAAACTATCTTCCAAAAATAAGACTTATAGATTCTGCGGCCAAGTCTCAAAAGGATCTTCCAAGCTTTCCTGAGGTTGCCTTTTAAGAGCTGAAAACCACCTAGTTTCATACATTAGTTCTGTCCCCAGCACTAATAATATACTAAAACTCCAAGAATGGAGCAACCAGAAAATTACACAATGATATACCATAGGGAAGAGATTAGTTCCTCATCTTTAAGGCATTTGTTTTTTCAGTTAAAAAAATTATTTGATTTTTGTAAAGCCTCTTAATTAGAATGGCTACAAATGCTATTACACATCAGGAAATTGCCAGGCTTTACTAAATCTGCAAGAACAGTTTTGAACCTAATCGCTATCTCATGCATTTTGGTTCACATAAAAACCTTTACTATGGTAGAAAAATGACCAAAGTGCATTGTATAAGTCTTTCTGCAGTGAACTGCTCAAGTTCTCTTGTCACAATGGTAAAAGAGTTGTAATGATATGGATCCATCCCTAAAAACATGTCCTAAGATTTCATTATGAAAAATTATATATATACATATACACATATATATATGTATATATGTATATAGTGTGTGTGTGTGTGTGTGTGCGCATGCACACCAGTTATATGGCTTCCACTGAGCTTATCACTTTTCTTACGTTATCTCATGAGGTTTTTGAAACTACAGTCTAGAACTTTGGGAGACTTAGGTCACTCCTATAAGAGAAGTGTTTTTACACATCACAAAATTTTGTGATAAACATTGATTTAATTATGGGATAATGTCACTATTTCTAAGATATAAAACAAATGTAGGGTCAGGATAGAATTTTTAAAAGAGTCCTAAATGTAGCATGAAAAGCTTTGGTGTTAGGAAGGAAAATTTCAGAGGTAGATCTAAAATGACAAATGGAATTGAGAATACAAACTTCAGTGAACTTCAGGCAAAAAGGATGGGTAATTCTTTCACCTTACCTTCAAGGTTCAATGTCAAATTGATGAGAGTTACATTGCCAAATCACAGAACTTTCTTTTTAAATAGCCTTTCCTTTTCATGGTGAAGGTTTAGAAAGCACATTTAACAATATGAGGATGACATGTATCAGAGGAAAGAGCAAATATCAACACTCAAAATCATACATATGGCATCCAGATTAGAGGGAGAGTGATTATTGATACTTGAGAAACAAACGAGAAGAAATTTATCATTGTTAAAAAGTTTTTCAATTTAAAGTAAAAAGAATAGAAGTTCATAAGTCAAAGAGAGAGGAGCTGCAGAACAATTTATTTCATAAAATACCCTGAAGGGATCACTGATGGCCTGATGGTTGAACTTGTAGTCCAACCACCAGAACAATAAGAAAAATATATATCCAATCCTTTGAGAGTTTTAGACTTCTTAATTATGTGGGTTTTCTGTGTCAAGCATGGTGCTAGACACTTTACATAAAACATTCCATGTAAGACTCACTTACATGGAATTATTCATTCCACAAGATTATTAATTAATTAAAATTAATAAATTATTTATTAATTATTAATATTATGTGATTACTATTGTTATCCTTATTTTGCAGCTAGGTATATTGATGTTAGAGCCCATGCTCTCAATGCCACACTACACTGTCCTCCAGGAATGTCTATCAAGGGACCACGCTCTGGACATGTCATATTATCTTGACAGCAAACTAGATAAAACAACCTGCATAGGATAATAAAAATAAGGAAAGGATTTTAAATCTGATCCATATGCAAAATAAATTTAAAACTTCTTTATAAAATAAGGCAACTCTTTAAAGAATGTGAATGATCTGTCTAGAGAATGTGATGTGTAGAGAACACAAATAGTCTTTATATAGATATAGAACTGTCTGTGAATTGATATTGGTCTGGTAATCTGAAAATTGGTTGATGGATCACTGCTGAAGAAAGGCAAATTTTGCCTCAGATAAAGAAGAAGTAATAATTTCCGAAGCCACAAAATACTATAGGTAGCTTTGCAAAAGAGAAAATGCCCCATCGCTGCAATGCTTGAGACAACTCGAAAAAATACATGTTAAAATTGCTGGAGATAAATAGGAACAGTCAATTTATCTATTCACCTATTCATTCACTCCTTATTCAACTCATCAAATCAAAGTTCTAGGCAATGTTGAACTTCTTTAAGCAGTATACGCAGAGTCAAAAATCAATTATCTGAGGTTGTGCCAATTTTCATTAAATTCATTGATCAACATCAGTTTCTTCTTTATAACTGACTTTAAATATTTTTATTTAGCTCATCTTTAAATAAATGCATCCAATATAGTAGAGTAATGGTGTAAAATTACTAATTTAGCCATGCTTCTCCTCACTGTGTACACCTTACGTCTTTAATAATGCAGAAAGACATTTTTAACCACTTCTTATTAGCATGTTATTTGTGGAATTTTATTGGAAATTTCTAGTATGAAAATTGCATGAGTGACTTAATTACAAAATACCAATTTCATTTCCCAGAGGCCAAAAGCAGAGCCACTTTTGCACAATTCACCACCATCTGTTAGATAGTCCACCTAGCTTCTCTTAAAAAAAAAAAAAAAAAAAAAAAAAAAAAAAGCAACAGAAAACCTAATATTAACGTTCACAACTGCTTCTCCCCACCACTTTTTCTCTCATTTCTGTTCACATTAACACTGTTTTCTGAACTTTCAGTCATGATTTACGACATCACCAGCTACCCAGTTTCCGTAATCAGAATTCTTGGATTTTCCCTGAAAATTACCTTTTCTTTTACCCTTCCTCCTCAAACTCCACTAACAAATTGTCATTAAATTCTGTTGATTATACCACAAAACTGAATTTAAACTCACCCTCCCAAAATCAGGCCCCATGTTCTCTTTGACTCACTCGATGGTCTTCCTTCTGGTGTCTTCATTTCTACTTACTCCTTCCTCCATCTACTCCATCTGACAAGTTCACATGTTACCCTTTCCAGATCTATCTTCCTAAAATTAACAACCCCTCAAGCCTCAAGGTTTAGTCCAAACATTGCAATTGGCATAGAGAACCAAGTATCATCTTTGCTCCACTATCACTGAATCCTGCCAATCCTTCTCTTGCTGACTATGTTCCTACCAAAAAGGCTGATATCTATCCATGAATGGAAGGACAATATCCATAAATTACTGCTCAAATGTAACATGAAGAAGACATTTGTACCAGCTAGATCTACTTTCAGGGAGAATACTGCATTGATTGGAAAGAGCATTTTGGTAGGGCTTCTTGAAGTCAAGAGTTAGTCTTGTAAAAGTTAAGATTTCCTAAATTAAACTCACAATTTTCCCCTTATTTACACATCATTTTCTGTTGTCTTTTCTGATAGAACGTGTTTTCCTGGAGAGGCCTGTGAATCAGGCATGTCTAATCTTTATCTAAGGGTTGTCGTAGGAGATATTTATTCTTCCTAGAGTATTGGTCATCTTGGGTGAGCATGGTACTTCAGAAAAAAAACATTTGTCCTTAGGATAACAGAAATCTAGAAGTCTGATGTTTCATTTTTATCTCTGAAAACTAGCACATAATTCCTTTTCCTCTTCAATAGTATTCAACCTATTTCTCCAAAATAAAGTTATAGGAAATGAGGATTTTCTGAAAATACAAAAATTAGGCAGTTGGCATTTATATCTCCTACTTACTTGTTTGTGAGGGAATGTATCTCCTGGATCCCAATTAGGGGGCTATATGAAGCCCCTGTGCTTGAAAACCCCTCGTTGCTTCATGCATTCTTCTGTTAATATGCCTATAATGGGTTTTGGAAACATTAAATTTCATAACATATTCTATTACACTAAACTTTTTTAAAATTTCAGTGCAAGTAAATGAACTTAAAAGGAATACAAATTGAATATTTTAAATCTTAAGAAAAAAATTAGATACATTTCAAAAATAGATTATTGCTTTAGAAATTAAACCTCTTTGATTAATTAATAAGAACGATTTTTAAAGCTATGTTTAGGGTTGAGTTACATATTTTTATCAAGTTCTATGTCTTATTAATAGTTATAAGAATTATTTATGTATTATGGATATACTTTATCACATATATGTTTTGGAAATATTTTCTCCTAGTCTGTGACTTACTCTTTTGTTTCCTGAAGAGCATCTTTGGAAAGGCAAATGTTTGTTTTGTTTTGTTTTTGTTTCTGTTTTTGTTTTTAATTCTGATGAAGTCTTATCTTTTTTTTTTTATTGATTCATACTTCCGTGTCCTATATGATATCTTGACCTAATGCAAATCACAAATATTTTCTCCATTTTTTCTAAGAGTTTGATAATTTTAGTTTTTATATTTAGATCTATCATCCTTTCCAAGTTAAATGGGCAAAATATTTGAACAGACATTTCACCAAAGAAAATATGCAAACGGAAAAAAATAGGCATAGAAAAAGAGGCACTATACTCTACCATTAGTCATTAGGAAATACAATTAAAAGCATAATGAGAGCCCTTAGCAGAATGGCTAAAATTCAGAACACTTAACAACGTCAAGTGTTGGGGGAAAATGCAGAGTAAATGGAACCCTCACATATTGATGATGGGAAGGCAAAAATAGTACAATCAATTTGGAAAATGGTTTTGCAGTTTCTCACAATTTGTTTTTAAATTACAAAATTGACCAGTAATTCCACTTGTAAGTAACTATATGAGAAAACAAAACAAAATAAAACAAAACAATGTTCACATGGAGACTTATATGAAAATGGTAATAATAGGACTGGAGAGAACTCGAACGTTCTTCAACTTGAGAATGATAAAGAAACTCTGATGTATCCATAAAGTGAACACTATTCAGCAATAAAAAAGAATTAACTACTGGTACATGAAATGACATGAATGAATCTCAAAAGCTTGATGCTAAGTAAGAAAAAATCAAACATAAAAGACTACAAACCATATGATTCCATTTACATGAAATTCTAGAAAGGATACAACCATAGTGACAGAAAGTAGCTTCCAGAGGCTGAGAAGGAACAGAAAGTGGACCCTGGAGTGAGGGATATTCTCTATCTTATTTTGGCAGTAGTCACATAATTAATTGTATGCATTTGTCAAAATGCACTGAGGTGTGGATTTCAAATTGCTGAATTTTATTGTATGTATACTTTGATAAGCTGATTTTAAAATGCAGTTGAATTAAAATGTTTTTAAATTAAAGAACAGAGGGATTTACAAAATCTCATTTGTCCTGTCCACAAAATAAATGAAGTAAATATTTTCTGCGTACATAGGCATATTGTATGGCATGTATACTGTGCTGAAGGAATCATATCAAAGTTTTAACAACCTTTCTTACTGCAGCATAAATTGATTACAGTCACCACAAGGAGGTAAGACCTTAGTTTTTTTATTTCAAATTTTTAAAGTATTTAAAACCCATTCACTTTGTCCTCTGCTGAAAATTTCAAGTGCTTTGCAATAAATTCCATACTTTCTCTGGAAGAGTTTGAAGTAGCTGAAATTATTTATTCTTTAGTGAAATGTCTGAGGATCCATTCAAGTGTAAGTCCCCTGAAAAACTTTATATTTTGTAGTAAAGTAAAACATTAAAGTATCATGATTTTTGTTAACATTATTATCATCAGTAGTTTCTGTGCTTTTTAAATCACCTAAAATCCTTTTGTAACAAGATGAAATGACAGCAAAGCGGGAAATCAAGGATTCCAAAAATATGTAAAATTATCTCAAAATCATAAAATGTTCTTTGGGGCTACAAAACAACAAGGAGTGCATAATGTAAGTTTGGAAATAAAAATCAACAAAGTAAAATAATATGGTGTATGTACTCGAAAGCCTGTAGTCCCTGAGCTGACTATAATAAGAAAACAAGAGTAAATGTTAAAACACACATGGCACATTACACAATTTGTAGTATTCAAATAAAGGACTTAGAGCAGACTATGGAGAACTCAAATAGGCAGTACAAGGAACTTTCAGAGGCTACTTGCCCCGGCCATGTATATAATGATGATCAAATGGGAGAAACTTACCACAGGATCCAGGAAGAAGAGAGAAAGAAGGACTAGAATGGTAAGAGGATTTCTTAGCAGAATGGGGCTGAAGCTGGACCTTGTTGGGTAGCAGGATTTAGAAAAATTGAAGGAAAAACAGAAAGAGAACATAAGACATGAGAAGATAATGTGTATAGCATAAGGTAGAGAACAGTTAGAGTGAGTTTGGAAACCACTGCTATCATGCCTGGCAATGCCTTCAGATCATCAAACCAGAAAGAATAGGGTTGAATAAAAATATAGCTTTCAATAAGCATAATGGGAAATTAAAAAAAAAAAATTACCATGGACCTCTGATTGAAAATGATGGTCTTTATGAAAAAAAAATTGCAAATTTTCCAAAGCTGAATGGCATTCAAATTGAGAGTAAAAAAGCCCAATAAATTCACTGAAGTGAATAAAATAAATCCAAACCAAGGCATATATTTGTAGAATTTCGAATGCCGGTGATGAATAAAAGATTCTGTAGGCTTTGAGATAGCAAGATCAATATGGAATCAAAGGGTATCAGTATTCCTCTGTTAGAATTGTATGCCAAAGACAATGGAGCCATGACTTCAAATATTAGGCAGGAAAATTAATTTCAGCTTAGAGCTATGTATTCATCCAAACTCTCATTAAATGGGAAAACAGAAAATATGTAGACATGCAATCACTCTTTCTGTTGTTTTTGTTTGTTTTGTATTGCTTTTGTTTTATGCTTCTATGCTTCTTTGTCAAGATGCTACTGAGGAGGAACCCCACCAAAATGAGTTAACAACTAAAAAAGAAAGAGTGTCCAACTTTCAGAATATAAGAGAGATGTAACATATCTAAAGTAATCAGTAGAGGGGCGCCTAGGTGGCTCAGTCGGTTAAGTGTCCAACTTCAGCTCACGGTTTGTGAGTTCAAGCCCCGTGTTGCACTCTGTGCTGACAGCTCAGAGCCTGGAGGCTGCTTCAGATTCAATTTCTCCCTCTCTCTCTCCCCCACTCATGCTTTCTCTCTCTCTGTCTCTCAAAAGTGAATAAACCTTAAAATAATAATAATAAAAAAAGTAATCATAAAGATTCTAGTATTTGGCTGGACAATGCAAACTTAAGGGAGAGGGCTCAGGGGAAATAAAAACTGAATTAATGATTTTCAGAAATATTTGAGCCATTTGGAAAAAATAGTCATATATAATGGTAATGGTAGAAATAATTTATAATGGCATGTTAAAATTATGCAACTGACAAGAAAATAAACATGAGCTTAGTGTGTTGGCTCTTTAGAAAATAATATATACATAGGCATACTGATGTAAATATTGCCACTATTTAAATAAATTTTGTTAAATCTATTGACAGAATAGGAAAAATAGGAACTAGGGAGGAGTTGTTAAGTGTGTGATAATGCTTAATCTTCCTCTATAATAACGTAATATCAACAGATAATGCATAATAAAGCAAAAACACATAGACATAGTATTATAAATACATGAATGACAAGAAAACTGCACATGAGTAATTAAAAACAGGTTTCTTCTAGGTAACTGAACTGGAGAATTTGAAATGGTAAAGCAGGGATGACATTATTTTGTTATTTTATTATTTTATTTTTTATTTTATAATTAATATGTTTATTCAATTTTTTTTCCTAATGGAAGACTGAGAAACATCATTGAGTTTATAATATTGGAAATATTAACAAAAAGTAAGTGACTTCCTGTCTAGGATTTAATAAAATTAACTCCCAAGATTTTCTCTACTCTGATTCAGGGTTCTAAATTACTACAAAAATGATTAAGCTTACTGAGTAGCTTAAGCAATGGTACTACTAGGAAGACTGGATTTCTTGGTGGTACCCAGTTGATTCACAACCTTGGGGATTCCCAGGTGAAATTTGAAACTGTCCTCCATGCATGGAAGGCAAATAGAGACAAAACAAAACAAAACAAAACAGGCAGGCCACTGTAGATTGGTAGGAGACAGGTTTATTAAGCAAGAGAACTTACCTATGAAGCTTGTCTTAGGTGGTTACAAAGATGAATAGATCTCCACACTTTTCTGCTAGAATCTTAAAGTTTATATAGAAGCCTTAACTGTGTTCAGTCACATATTCAGTGATGGTCTTAACACCACCTACTCTCTCAAGGCTACATCCTGGAAACAGCCAATAGCATGAGAACTGTAGGTGGGGAATACGTTCCAAAAACAGGAGAGAGGGGAAGGACCCCCTGATTGCCCTGGTCCTGTTTATGCATCAACTAATGGCCATGTCTTCAAGATGACCTTCTCCAAAAGAACCATGATAGTCCAAGAAGGAAATATTTCATACAAATTTGTTACAAAAAATGTCCTAGAGAAAGTAAGCATAGTTTGTCTACTGTCCATTCTCATATATTTGAATGATTGTCATATATCTCATGTCTATATAATCTCTTCTGAAATATAGACACCAGAGACATTTTTCAAGAGGACTGAGATATATTATAGTTTTCTTGTAGCAGAGTGACTGGATCTCTAGATCACCCACTTGTTGAATGATTCAAAGACATTAAAACTGGGACTCCTGGGTGGTTCAGTTGTTTGAGCATACAACTCCTGATCATGATTCCAGGGTGGTGGGATAGAGCCCCACATTGGGCTCCATTCTGAAAGCACAGAGTGTGCTTGGGATTCTCTCTCTCTCTCTCTCTCTCTCTCTCTCTCTCTCTCCCTCTCCCTCTCCCTCTCCCTCTCTCCCTCTCTTCCTTTTTCCCTCTCTTCCTCTCTTTCTCTCTCCCTCTCTCCCACTCTCCCTCTGCCCCGTCCCCTGCTTACATGTGTGCTTATGTTTTTCCTCTCTCTAAAATAAAATTTAAAAAAAAATTAAGACAGTAAGCCTGTTTCACATGTAAAAGAAAGATCTGAACATGTTGGATGAGTTCTAATGTTTGCTGTGTATTCTAATTCTATGTGTCCTGAGAGGATAGAACTGTTACCAACAGGCAGAAGTTACAAGAAGCTGATGTCAGTTCTATAAAATGAAAAGATTTCCTATAATTTAAATTGTGCAAAAATGGAGTTCTGAGCATTCTGTCCCTATGGTTACCCCAAATTCTCAGGTCTCACTCATACAGCAATAGGGCTTTATCAATTTAAAGATTATTGCATTGTACCTGAGTTAATTCTAAAAAGTTAGAGCTGTAAAGGACTTTCAACACCATGCTGTCAAGTTCCTTCATTTTACAGATGATGAACCTAAGGATTACAGGTATAAATGACCTCAAACAAGGTCACACAACAAATGAAGATGAAACAAATAATCAAGTCTCCTTGAACACAGTCCTAGGCCTTTTCTTCTGCTTATTGCGCTTAAACATGAGTTCAATCCAAAACAAAAATATTTTTTAATAAATAAGAAGAGTTAGACATGGAAGTGCAGGCAGTAAAACTCTGTAATGGAATAACAAACATGGAGTTTAAGAGTTGGTGATGAAAAGTCCTGAAGGAGAACACAAAATAGAACTATCACTCTGTATTTCATTTTCTCTCTAGATTTCTATGAATAGAAAGGCTAATGATGAGCCTATTCTAGTGGTTGGCAAACTTTTTTCTATAATGGATCAAGTGATAAATACTAATGCTTTGTAGGCCACGTATGCTTTCTGCCCCATATATTTGTCTTTATTTGCTTCTTTACAACTTGTAAAGAAATGTAAATGTAATAATCAATTTTAGGTCAAAGGCTATACAAATATAGGCCATTGGCCTCATTCAACTCAATGATCAGTTTCCTGACCACTGGCCTAAGCCATTTAGGGATAATAAGGTAATAAATGTCTTTTGAGAGACAGAGACTTCAGATAAGAAAGTGAGATTCACAAGACAGTGTAAGTAGATGATCCTATGGTGAGCAGAAAATAATTTAAGGACTTCTAAGCTATTAAAAAGCCTTTTGAAATCTATTAGAAAGAAAAAAAAAAGTAACAGCCAGAGAAGAGGGAGACAGGCAACCACAGACCAACAATAGGCCATGTGTGATCCCTGAGATTTGATGAGTTTTATGCAAAATAACATTGTTAGTGGCTCGATGTGATATCAATTAATGCCATAACACAGTGATTATAAAGCAATTATAATTAAATCTAACAATGAACTTCATGGGCAAAAGGAGATAAAGGAAATAAGATGCATAATTCAGTAAGGAAAATGTTGTTGACTGAATAATTAATCAAAAACACAAAAAAGTGATGAGAATCGTAGAAAATTTCCACTGTCAGTGTCACCTTTCCCAGCAGGAAGAAGGATGAGACTTCAGTATGCAGCCATTAAGCAGGTAATTCTTCCCCTCAGTGCAAAGTGAAAAACAAGTAAACAGAAATTAAAATCCCAGCTGTCCTTCTGTTCAAGCATTTTTGCAGTGCTCCTGAATACTATCTTCCTGTGGGCATCGTCTGGAGATGGGTGATTAAATAGATGGACACATAGATAGATCAATTGATAGATAGATGGATAGATGGAAAGCTAGAGAGAAATAGTTATACCATGTACTACTTTGTATGCATCAGTTAATCCTCACAAGGAAAGTTACACAGAGGCATTATATTCCCCATTTTAGAAGTAGAAAACTGAGGCTTATAGAAGTTAAATGATTGTTTAAGTCTCATAGGCAGAAGTGGTAGAGTCAGAATTTGAATATGTTTTATTCTAATACCAAGTCTTTTGCTTTTTCACCATCTCCATCTGCTTCTCTTATAGGCATCTTCCATTTCGGGTAATGGCAAGAATCCCCAGGTTCTGCATTTTCTTTTTCTTTTTTTTAAATTTTCTTTTTTATTTTTTTTTAATTTACATCCAAAAAAATTAACTTTACAACCAAATTTGTTAGCATATAGTGCAACAATGATTTCAGAAGTAGATTCCTTAGTGCCCCTTACCCATTTAGCCTATCCCCCCTCCCACAACCCCTTCCGTAACCCTCAGTTTGATCTCCATATTTATGAGTCTCTTCTGGTTTGTCCCCCTCCCTGTTTTTATATTATTTTTGTTTCCTTCCCTTATGCTCATCTGTTTTGTCTCTTAAAGTCCTCATATGAGTGAAGTCATATGATTTTTGTCTTTCTCTGACTAATTTCACGTAGCATAATACCCTCCAGTTCCATCCACATAGTTGTAAATGGCAAGGTTTCATTCTTTTTGATTGCCAAGTATTACTCCATTGTGTATGTGTGTGTATATATATATATATATATTCCATAATTCCATATATATTACTCCATTGCATACACACACACACACACACACACACACACCGCATCTTCTTTATCCATTCATCCATCGATGGACATTTGGGTTCTTTCCATACTTTCACTATTGTTGATAGTGCTGCTATAAACATGGGGGTGCATGTGTCCCTTTGAAACAACACACCTGAATCCCTTGGATAAATGCCTAGTAGTTCAATTGCTGGGTTGTAGGGTAGTTCTATTTTTAGTTTTTTGAGGAACCTCCATACTGTTTTCCAGAGTGGCTGCACCTGCTTGCATTCCCACCAACAATGCAAAAGAGATTCTTTCTCCACATCCTCACCAACATCTGTTGTTGCCTGAGTTGTGTTAGCTATTCTGACAGGTGTAAGGTGGTATCTCATTGTGGTTTTTGATTTGTATTTCCCGGATGATGAGTGATGCTGAGCATATTTTTCATGTGTCAGTTGGCCATCTGGATGTCTTCTTTGGAGAAGTGTCTATTCATGTCTTTTGCCCATTTCTTCACTGGATTATTTGTTTTTTGGGTGTCGAGTTTGATAAGTTCTTTGTAGATTTTGGATACTAACCCTTTATCTGATATGTCATTTTCAAATATCTTCTCCCATTCTGTCGGTTGCCTTTAATTTTGCTGATTGTTTCCTTCACTGTGCAGAAGCTTTTTATTTTGATGAGGTCCCAGTAGTTCATTTTTGCTTTTGTTTCCATTGCCTCTAGAGACATGTTGAGTAAGAAGTTGCTGTGGCCAAGGTCAAAGAGGTTTTCGCCTGCTTTCTCCTCGAGGATTTTGATGGCTTCCTGTCTTACACTTAGGTCTTTCATCCATTTTGACTTTATTTTTGTGTATGGTGTAAGAAAGTGGTTCAGTTTCATTCTTCTGCATGTCGCTGTCCAGTTTTCCCAGCACCACTTGCTGAAAGACTGTCTTTATTAGATTTTCTTTTTCAAACACATCAGATTGTCTATGGCTTTAAGTTAACTCCGATGCAGAGCCACAAACAGGGCCCCTAAAAACACTGTCTTCTGGTAGATGAAGCCTTGGAAAGAGAGGATTTCTTGGAGGTGTGGCTGGAGACAGGATGTTGAGAGGAAGTGTGATCATGGGAGAGGCTGTGAATGGGCAAAAGGAACCAGCTGACGTAGTGTAAGCCTCAATTTACTGAATTGCCTTTAATACAATCAGCAGGTATAATTATTTCCTGCCCCAGCTCCTCTTCTCTGACTCTGTCCATTACTATTACTACTAGTGCTGTTGCTGCTGCTGCTACTGCTACAATCATCACCATTAACAGCAGCACCTTCCTTCCAAAACACTAATTTTGCTAATAGTCTTTAGCTATTAAAATCTTTACAAAGTTATCCCTTGACCTGTCATGGAGTTTGCATTGTCTTTCATGGATTTCAGTTTTGTATTAAAATAACAGAACTATTTTCCTTTTCTTTCTTGTACATAAGAACAGTCTCAAACACTGAAGGGTCAAGAAAGTTAAAAAAAATAAAATAAAACAACACACCTTTGCTATTTTCTCAATATTATCACATCCTTATTAATATTTAAATTTAAGACAGAAGAATGGCAACGATACGAATCCATTCTTCATCAAAGCCCAGAAATACCAGCAGAGAACACAGAAAGTGAAGCCAGAACCGGGGAGAGGCATGTAGTGAGAGTCCAGAAAACAGAATTTAAAAGTAGCAAGGACAGCAGGGGTACATCATCCGCACATGAACCACAGTGAGAAGCATGGCTGATAAGTACAAACATCCTGCAGCTTCAATGTTGAGATAGATCTTTCTCAAGAAGACAATCTAATGAGCACAAACAAATTCCCCTCCTTGCATAATTTAGGTCTTTGAATAATCTCGGTTCATTGAAACAGTATACATGTGCCTGTGTATCTCAGTGAATATGTACATGCATAACAACACTTAGGAATACACACCGAAGATAAAGAGATAAAATAGAGATAACACAGAAAGAAGAGAGACTACCAGATACATGAATGCACCGTAAAGTTTCAAAGAATAAATCACCCAAGTAATTGTGACTTTGAACATGGAATCATGACAACAACCAGCTTGAGAGCAAAAGAGACTTTGATGGGACTCAGGAGTTTTTAATTGGTTCACACGAGATATGTCATAGTGAGAGATGGCAGATGCTTTGACAAGTAAATACCATTACTTTTTCAGAGGAATTGAGTTTAATAAAAATCTCCCAATTTTTCTTAGAAGGATGACAATAAGGAAATAGAGAAAAACTGTGTCCCAAAACATCATTGAACATCCACCCAAGCCTAAAGTATCCAAAGCTTCTGAGGTCAATGTAATTGTCCTCTGCCTGCTAAAATAAATTAAATTTAAATTTAAAAACAGTGTGGTATGCTCATTTAAGAGTTTTGGAAAGTAATTTATTTTATTAAAAATATCCTTTCATTTCCCCCAAATACTAATAAAGTATGTTCCTTGCTCTCCATATTTTCTCATGGATTGACTATCATTCCCTCAGATAAAAGATACAATAAAGTATAACAATCCTGCCGTCTCTCTCAATGTAATCAACCCCTAATCCTTAAAGGCTGGTAAATGTAGGAGCATCTTCACAGGGTACAGCTTACAGGATCACAAAGATTTCCCAAAGAAAAGGTGAAGCTTTGGGGACAGAAATCTGATTAAACAACCCAGTCCTCTCCATGCATTGTTTGTCTCTGTTTTAGTTAGGAAAGTAGGTGGGCTGGGTCCACAGTCAGTAAGAAAGATTTCGATTGTTGTGTTGAGTCATCTTAATATTAAACACTTTAGTATTAAGTTTAATATTAATATTAAACATCTGCTCGCATTTTTCATCCATGTGGTTCATTATGTGTCCCCAATCTTTTTAATGTCTTACTACTTACTTGGTTTTGAGAGTGGCCAAAATCTTACATATGGATATAAATCCACGCATAATGGATGTATGTTGTAAAGTTTAGTTGGTCCTTCAAGGGTGATTATCCTTCTAAGATATTTTCCTTCTCAATCACATTCAAAAGCCACAGAAATATGTTAATCTCGTTTGGATTGTAATATAAACCAGAATATGAATGTACTGCAGAGACAAAAACCAAGGGTCTCAGGAGTGAACATTGATTACTTGGAGGGAATACAAGATGCCAAAATAAAGTTCTAAGAGGAATTCTAAAAAAGCAAACATGAAGAAGCAAGCGGCAGGAAGGTGGCTCCAATAAAATAAGAATTGCCATGAATGCCCTGACTGGAGACAGTAAGAGCTCAGGCTTCTGTCTCAATGGACCAGCCTCACTTCTCCATAGCAAAGGTCAAGGGCTCTTCCTCAACCTGGCTCTTAGGGCCCAGTTCCTGTAACTGCTATGTGTCTTTTGCTAAACACATTTCTTTTTGCTAAGTTAGACTCCCCTCATGCACAAGTTTTCTATGCATCTCCAATTTCTAGCCTGCATGAGATGCCTTGGATGTCACCAAAACTCAATAAAACTTTGCCGTTAACATTTATGCAAATTAAAGATTGTAGCTTCTGCAACTTATGTTGACTCACCTAGGGGGAAAATTGTGATTATTTGAGAATTGTAAACAAACAGGGAAAGATATTGAATTTCTAAAATATTTTTACATATTCCATATAAAAATATTAAAGCTTCAATGAGAAGTAAGACTTATTTCCACTCCAAGCAACATAAGCAAACAAATCATATTCTGAGGTGAGGTCATTTCATTCTTCAACCAGGCTGCTGACTACAGAAATCAGCCTACGACACCCCACCTTCTGCCACAGATATTGACAATTTTGTAAAAAGGAAGTAGATTAATAATACAACAAATCTGAGCTGAATGTTTACTTCTGTTATTTTGCCAGCCAGGCAGCATTGCTGTCTTATTTTAGAATCGAGCTTAACTTTATTTTCTATTATGTACTTACTGTTGTTCCAAAATAAGATAAATTTATTTTCTACAAGCCACTGAGCAGTTGCCATTAAAATAAGATTGATTCTGAATCTCTCTAAGGCAAACTCCCCTTTTACTTTATTTTTCATCAGTGTTAATGAAACCACACTGTCTTAGCAAAATTCAATTTAAGATTTTTTTTCCACATGGCATGTTTTAGAGTGTTTAAAAATCTCAGTCATCTGAGATATAAGCTAGAAAGATCTTTTTTTTCTCTGCAATATTATTTTCAAATACTATTCTAAGGGCAAGTTAAGGAGAGGGAACACTTACACTATCCTCAAATAAAATAAATCCTCTATGAGGAATTAGGCAATAGTGACTCTTGAGGGTTTGTGATTATTTTTGCTCAAAACAATCAAAAGTGGAACATGCTCTTAAGATAATTACAGTAGTTTGCTAAAGATTAGTATTGACTAATAACTAAAATGTAAGATTTGCTGATTTTATTCATGTGCTTACAAAATAAAACATTCTTAGAAAATACCTTTTAAAATAAAATCTCAGGAGGGGGTGTCTGAGAGGCTGAGTAAGTTTAGAGTTCAACTTTGGCTCAGGGGATGATTTCAGTTCAGAGTCTGAATCGCTCAGGGCATGATCTCGCTGTTTGTGGGTTCAAGAGCAGCCTCTGGCTTGCTGCTGTCAGTGAGGAGCCTGCCTCAGATCCTCTGTCCCCCCACCCCTCTGCCCTTTCCCTGTTTGTGCTCTCTCTCTCAAATAAAATTAAAAAAAAAATAAAAAAATAAAAATAAAATAAAATCTCAGGAAATATTTTGCCCATGCACAATAAACTTTTAA
The DNA here is from genome assembly GCF_023721935.1 of Panthera uncia. NCBI lineage: Eukaryota > Metazoa > Chordata > Mammalia > Carnivora > Felidae > Panthera > Panthera uncia. The sequence continues at coordinate 63,754,484 of NC_064818.1, read as the reverse complement.
TCTTAGTAAATATTTCATTGGCCAAAGAACAGTAGCCTAATTTACTGTCTTTGTCATTCATTGAAGCTTTCACCAATGGTATACTAAACACCTACTGCCTGTAAGGAGAAGTTATAGGTTCTATTTAATTCTATAATTATGTTCAGTTTCACAACTCACTTTTACAAATGTCCTTTCCAGACCAAAGGAAAAGTTTTCCTATTCCCAAGTCATATGGATGGTACCTTAATGAATCCCTTAAGACTAAAATGTGTGCCCTGTTTTAGATTATTTCTTTGGCACAGTGTATTTAATATATTATTCACATTTATTTAACATTTTTAATTATGACCAATAATACTACACAGTATAGGTATAACATATTGGTTACAGTTATTAACTAAATGACAATTATTTAATCAAATAATGGGATCAATATTCTGGGGTGTTCTGTACTAGATTTATATAGTCGGTTTCTGAATACATCTCCATCCAGTTACTAAATATTTATCTAACACCATATTTTGCTTTAAAATTTACAACTCTCAAAATGAGTCAATAGTGTCCTCTCTGAGTCAAATGACACATTCCAGGATTTGAGTGGATAAGAATATTAAAATTTAGAGGTCTATTCTCACTAATATCTTTACTAGAAATCCATTTCTCCTATGTTCTAGCCCCATTTATCTTTACTTTGAATGCTGCTAAAACATCCTTCTTACAGTGTTTCTGAACACATGTGATGATGACGTGTGTGCACAAGTGTGTGTGGGTGGTATGCATACGTGTGAGCAACTGTATGTGTGCATGTGTGTATGTGTGTGTGCATGTACTGTGTGAACATGTGCGTAATGAATGTATTGAGCAGCATGAGTATGAAAAAGATTTGTGTTTTAATCCTGGTTCCATTACTACAACAGTTTGATGGTAAGTAAGTTACTCAACTTTTCTGACCTTTAATTCTACAAGTATAAAATGGGGTAATAAAGACTACTTATAGTTTTGTGATTATTATTTTTTTAATGTTTATTTATTTTTGAGAGAGAGAGAGAGCATGAGCGATGGAGGGGCAGAAAGAGAGAGGGCGACGCAGAATCAGAAGCTGGTTCCAGGTCCCGAGCTGTCAGTGTGGAGCCCGACAGGAGCCTGAACTCACAAACCACCAGATCATGACCTGAGCTGAAGTCGGACGCTTAACTGACTGAACCACCTAGGCGCCCCAGTTTTGTGATTATTTTTGATACATGTCACATACAGAACATGAATAAAAAGATGCTTTTCTTCTCATTGTGACATTTTTTTTTTAACTCAGCTTTATTGCCTGTCTTTGGAAAGAGAGAGGGATTTCCTTAAACCCCAATAAATGTCTAATAGTAATTTCTTAAATCAAGTGCTTTGCGGAAAGAAAAAAGCTACTTTACCAACCCAAAGCATTGATTATTCAATCATTGATGACTACATACAATATCTTTCATTAATATCCAATTTTCTTATGATATATTTAAATCCATAATTATTTCATATTCTTTCTGGGAGGAAATATGAAAACAAGTGAATGTTTTCAGCATCTAGATTTCATTTCCCATTCTTATTAATAAAAGAGTAAAAATATTTCAATTTCAAAAAGAGTTAAGTTCTATAATAAAAATAATACAAATAAATATGAACATGAGTTTCATGCCTTATTTCAGAAAGCACAATTCACCCCTGTGCCTTTAAAACATTGATATTCTTTTTTTTAAGCATCAATGCCAGTTTTATTTTTTTTAATTTTTTAATTTATTTTGAGAAGAGAGAGAGAGAGAGAGCACATGCACACATGATGGAGGGACAGAGAGAGAATCCCAAGGAGGCTCCATGCCCAGAATAAAGCCCGATGCAGGGCTTGATTTCAGAAATATGAGATCATGACCTGAGCCAAAATCTAGAGTCAAATGCTCAACCTACTGAGCCACCAGCTGCCCCTAAAACATCGATATTCTTAAAGTCTAAAGCACATCAATCTGTTTTCATAAATTAAGAGGGAAGTAATCTTGTGAACAAGAGGTTTATTTTAGCTTATATCTGATATGCTGAAGGGGGTTATTAGGCAATAAGGGTTGCCACTGAAAATAACAGTCCAGTTAATAGAATTTAGTGAAATGGAAAACAACTCCATGATTAAATTCCAATGTTCTCATTAATCATTTTCAGGAAAAAAAAAGTGTATTTTATTGCTGAAAGTTGTTTATAGTTCTAAAAATGGTATCTTAAGTAGGAGCCATGGGTGCTAGAAGGATCATAGAAAGGATATATCAGAATCCTGGAGGTGAAAAGTAAATCCTGGGAAAAATGTTCTTCCATGAAGCCATAGTTTGCCAATATTAATAAAATATAACTGACATAACACTTTTGCATACATATTTATATTTCCCCAATAGCAACTGGGACTGTATATAAAATTATTTGAATGAAGATATTGTGTCATCATTGGTGTTTTACTAAAGAATCAAAGCATAGTGTCAGCATTATTATTAGGACTCTTTCAAAGAGAGAAGATCTACCATATCCCAGAGCATGAAATTTGAGAGCTGTTATTGTATTCTTCAAGATATGAGCAAAAAGGTGCACACACCAAAATTATGTGCACAACGTAAATACAAGTGTTTCATGTCACTCTCATGACGTTGTCTAGACCCTTGTGTGGTGATTATGACACCTGGAGGACAAGCTATGTTTTCCAAAGCTTAGCCACACCTAAATTACTGAGTCCTATCTGGACAACAGTCCAATATCATAGGGCCAATGGCAAGTTTGATTGAAATGTCAAGTGCAAAGAGCATGAGTGTTGCTAGCTTTGGTCCTGAAATGCCATACAGTCATGGGACATGCTTTTTTGTTGTTGTTGTTTCCTAACTCTGGGCCACTGGCATTTCCTCTCCCTCCTTTCACAATGCTCAAGATTGTCACTCTTGCCTTCACTTTTTTGTCCATCTCAATTCATATTTATATATTACTGTTATTTTACACGATTACAGATCAACCACAACCTGGATTTTTGTTTCACAATTTAAGAAGTGTATTTCTTCTTGACTGCTTTTTTTAATTTTTATTTTTGCATTTATAATCCTTTCCTATCCCACAGATTAAGAAGTCTTCATATTTGTCTCGAGCCTCTCTAATATCGCACAGGAAGTTTTATCATGAACTAAAATGAAGCAAGTCAGACAAGGGGGTGAAAACACTGTGCAAAGAACACATGGGACTTTGGTGTTTTATCTAGACCCACTTATCTCTAATTTAAATATATATATACAAGGCACCTGGGTGGCTCATTTGGTTGAGTGTCCGACTTCAGCTCAGGTCATGGTCTCATGGTTCATGGGTTCAAGCCCCACATTGGACTTGCTGCTGTCAGCCTGTCAGCACAGAGCCCATTTTGGATCTTCTGTCCCCCTCTCTCTGCCCTCCCCACTTGTGCTCTTCCCCAAAAATAAAGATTTAAAAAACACAGAAAAATATGCTAATAAAGTAACTTAATATCAGTGCATGGATCTTCTCATATAACAAGGGGTAGACAGTTCCAGGATTGGTTAAATGGCAGCTTGGTTACATCATCCAAGCCCCAGATGCTTTCATTTTTCCATTTAGTGTCTTTGACAAATCGGCCTTATGCCCAGGCTTGGTCCCTTTTGCTCTTATAAGGTCTTCACTACTCCATCCATTATGTAATCAAACAAATAAGTTGAAATACAGGAAGGATAATATATCTTTGCACTAACTTTTTCAGAAGTCCCCCTGTGGTCTTCTTATCAGGTCCCACTGTCTTGTATCAGGTTGTATGTTTATAGTGCTAACCTCAAAAGAGGCTGGGAAAGCAACAATAGGACAATTACAGCTTTTATAAGGGAGTTGGTCTCTGCTGAAAAAGGGGAGGTTATGAAATAGTACTACCTGCCAAAATTAAGAGAGAGAGAAAGAGAGAGAGAAAGGCAGATAAACAGAGAGGGAGGGAGGGAGGAAGGTAAAGAGAGAGAGAGAGAGAGAGAGAGAGAGAGAAAAGAGGCTGAGAAAATACCTCAGGTTAAATATCATATTCTGTGTGTATTAACCCTTGTGATTCTATAAATCCATGGAGGATAGCTGACAAAAGATTGAAGTAAAGAAGGTGAGTAGAAAGGTTTTTGGATATCCTTGTTCTAGCTCCAAAGTGGATAGTCTAAAGATGATTTAATAAGATAAGAAAGAGAAAAACTCAATTAACTATTTTATAGCAATTTTTAATTCTAGGACTGTCCCTTCTCCATTAGGGCCTTCCTTATGTAATTGGGGTATATAAACCCAGAGAAGTTTCATTGTCTCTGCCTGAAGCTTTCAACACCATGAGACCCTCAGCCCACAAACACTGTAAGGTTCAGATTGTATTAGACCTAGTGTTGTTTCAGGTTCCTCTTCTCTGTCCAATAGTACTAGATCAGACAAATATCCAGAATCCCAGAGAACTTTCAAATTAACCCAAATAAATGTAAGAGTCTAAGAAATGAGAATAAGAAAATAAAAATTGTTATCAGATGGTTAAATTTTATAGATAGGGAAATATCGGAGAAAATGTTGCCACAGTAATTAACCCTGAAGAATTTAGGAGCATTAAGCACCTATCTCTTTCATGGGGATCCTAGAATAATCTTCTAGTTTTATCTAATAAATGCTAATAGTCATCGGTGTCCCTTTCCCTTCCTTCCACCGTTGAAATATACGTGTTGTACCCACTGTAGCTTGTTTGCCTCCTATGTTAGGAAGTGGGGGATCACTCAGTGTAATTTTCTCAAAGTTCTATTCCTGCCAAGGGACAGAATGGTTGGTAATTGTGCTGGGTGGTAGACTTTTTGTGGCCAGCTTCAACTCTACAGCACGGGGGATATCACTGCTACCAGGCTTGAACCAATATGCCATCAGTAGTGTCAATCTGTCTTCTCCATTATCTAGGAGGTCCAAATCCAGATCAATCTAAGCTGACATTTTCTTGCACATTTTAAGTATTTTTAACTTAGGTATGTCAGATGTCTCATCTATTTAGACCTCAATAACAGTTGGGAAGAAAATGGGAAGCATGTCTTCTTTGATTCAAACATTTCAGTGGTAGGCTTTCTAGAGTATATAATTATTATGCTAATTTTACACATAAAAATATTGAGATATAGTAAGGTCAAAGTCACAGAGCTTAAAATTTGTTGAACCAAAATTTGAACCCATGTCTTCATAACACCAGAGAGCTGTTGATTCCTATATTACACCACCAGAATCCCTGGCTCTTCAAAATGCTCCCCAGTGATGTAGAAACAACTGCAATAACTTCACTAAATCCAGAGTTGCTGACCAAAGTTATCTTTTAAAGAACTACATAGTTAAACCACTATGCTGTGACTCAGAGCAGGGGGAGATATTGGGGCCACTTGGTGTTATGCTTGAAAACCACCCAAAGGCCACTAAAATGAATACACTTTGGAACCACTGATCTAAAAGAAAGAGTGTGGAAGAGAGCCTAGAGTTTCTGGGTTTGAGAGAAAGTGGAACATGAGACTCTCTAGAGTAATGATATGAGTGTGTCCCTTCACATCAGCAGGTATAACAGATATGGCCACCATACATACTGGTTTTCCTGTGAATGTTCCTATTGTAACTTGATAATTTTCAATCAGGGTGGCTCAGGGAAAATCACAACTAAATCTATAATTATTTCTACTGGTTGGTAAGTTTACACATACAATCAGAAAGAAGTCCTTTGTCATGTCAAATATCCCCCTTCTTATTTAGAAAGTATAGGAAATGCCATCACATAATTTGGTTTGATGGCCTATTAATTGGGAATATTAAACAAATATTGGAAGCCTCTATTAAACTTTCTAAATTAACGAACATCTACAGCTAATTCTCCTTAGGATTCCATATGCAATTTATGATAGGCAGCCCAAGAATCCTCTGTTAATAACAATAATGTTACTGAAGATAATAATGAAAATAACAATGAATTTACATGGCTACCTTTTACAGGGCTCTGCGCTAAGCTCTTTGTAGGTATTCACTCAAGCAGGCAGTGTGCATACATCTTAGGGAATGAATACATTTTTATCATTGTATACAGCAGGGACCTTGTTTGGAGAAGTTAAATAATTTACACAAAGTAACATCTATAAAAGGCTCTCTCCCTTATTTGTTTGACTCCACATTCCCTAATCCCCATGCCTTTAAAAGAAAAAAGATGTGAATGTTATAAATATATCATAGTAACCAGGAACAAAAATCAGAGGAATGAAAGCAAGTCCTCACTTATCCTTCCAGGGTGGAGGGTCTCATACTGTGACAGAGTACTTGGAGACATGCTGAGCTGTGATCTTTGAACTGGGAAGCAGTATGAGGATTCGGAGTAGGACTTAAGCTCAAATTCTATGCCATTATTAGCTTCATCACTTCAGTAATTTATCTCTGTGTCTTATTTGCCTAACCGATAAAAGCAAATGATAATATTTGCGTGTTTCTTAGGACCAAATGTAATAACAGAGGTATATAATTCAAAGCAATAGTTCATGCATATAACCAAAATTCAGTGTTATTGATAATATAATTTTAATGTTGCCGTCTCTAGCATAACCTATATTCCCTCCCTGATCTAAACTCAAATAAAATGATATTTAACCTTAAAACTTGAGGAATGACAATCTTTGGCAAGGAGCAACTCATTCTTCATGATGTGAACTTGAAAAAATCCTAGTACCTCAAATCAATTAATTCAGATGGCCCATACTTACACTGCGTTCCTGCTATTTACAAAAAACAGTTGATTCAGGGAAACAGCTGACAATGCACTCAGCTTCCCATCAGGTGAAGAACATGGGAATTGCAACTGCAAAGACTTTACAAGGCATATAGATATTTTGGAGGCAAAACCTGTCATTTCCATGTTTACCTTAGCAATTGTGCTACTCTCATCCCCATCCCCCCAATTTATCAGTTTTTTACAAAGATTTTTCAGGAGGAAAGTTCTCCAAATACAGATAACAAGATTCTTATTTAGTCTTACCTGTAAAGAAGAGATGCTGTGGTCAACACATGTAAAATCCTTTGTGGATTTGTCATTCCAGGTTTTCAGAAAGAGCAAGATTCGGGTGACTCTCTGGTATTTTTATGTGGAACCTGAAATATTGGATATTGTGAAAACCAGCTTCCACAACCCTCAGAATAATTTGTTTTTTTAGCCAAGAATAATAATGAAGTGACCAAGAGCATTTGAAGGGAAATGGTGTACACTTTCCTCTCCTATAGGAAGTACAGAGATTTATAAGAACTTGCCTTAATTTCTTTACAGACAGATTATGAATTAATCTATCGTACACTCTGCTTTTGCAAGAGACTTCTTTGTGTTTTTCATTGACATGTATGAAAGTTATATGTTGGCTGAAAAAAATCGTTGGGACCACAGGCCACTTTTGAGCTTTCAACTCTCTGCTGCCTCAAAGAAAAGGAAATGTTATATTTGTAGCTCATGAGTGGAGAATTAAGCAAGTGACTCCACTCCCCAGATATAAGGGGAATTTCCAACATGGGCATCAAGGTTCAAGCCCCATCCCTTCCTACAGCTCTTTCCTACCTCACAACCCAGCCTATGCATTCAACACTCTGTAGACGTTTATCATACTAGCCAAACTGATATTTTTGTTTTGTTTTCTTTTTGTTTTCCTACTTCTAGAAAGGGTCAAGTTCATTCCCCATTTCATATTTTTTCTCAACCTCTTATAACTCTTCCCTATTTGTCTCGTGTCTTCTCTGCTTTCTTCCCCAATTTGCCCAACTGAATTTTTCTTCTTGTACAGATTTGGGCTAATTTGACTCTTCCTATTTCCATAGAAATTTTGTAATCAGCTTGTAAGTTTCTATTATTTAAGTTTGCTGAAATTTTCATTGAGATGACAAAGAATCTATAAATGTGGGCAAAATATCGTAAGACAATATTGAAACTTCCTGTGAAATCTAAGCCACAGAAACTGGTCTTGTGTGCCACCTCGTGATGTGAGATATATCACATATTGTGGCTCCGGGGCATTAGTTTAATTTAAAAAAAATCTGTAAAGCACCCACCATAGGGTCTAGAGTTGAGGCATAATTTAATTCCTCTGGTTCCTATCTAACTCTCCAGTCTCCTCTAATAAAGTCCTTCCCCACAAGGCCACTCAGCTAAAGGCACAGTAAGACTCTCACCCATCTCACAACCCTTAGTGAATTGTTCACTACTCTGTATTTTCTACATACTGTTCTCTTTACAACAAATGTTCAGCTATCTTTCTTCACCTGCTAAGTTCCTACTAATCCTTCAAATCCCAGGAAATTGCAAAGTCCTTGGTAAAGCCTTGCCTAATTCTCCTGGAATGGTGGGATAATTGCTACCCTTATCTGTAATTCACACATCATTCTTTATGCCCATTAATGACTCTTAAAGTTTAATATTAAAGTTTATTTGCATGATTCCATCAGACTGCAAACATGATAATGGCATAAGAAACAGGGATGGTTTGTTTCATCTTTTATCCCCATCAAGTAGAACTTATTAGTTAACTATGGAGTTGAATGTATATACATATTTTGCAATTCAATCACACACATTCAGTGGGCATCTTTATGAGTCAATCTTTCCTCTTGACACAGAAATGAAAATAGAAGTATAAAATATGTTACAGAAGAGAGTAAAAGTGTAGACTCAGAATTTCTGAGTTATTGCACGTTGTACATTGGACCCCAGACTCTTCACCTTTCATGTAGAATCACAAAGACATTCTACCACACACGATATTTTTATTTATTTATTTTTTTTTTAATTTTTTTTTCAACGTTTTTTATTTATTTTTGGGACAGAGAGAGACAGAGCATGAACGGGGGAGGGGCAGAGAGAGAGGGAGACACAGAATCGGAAACAGGCTCCAGGCTCCGAGCCATCAGCCCAGAGCCTGTCGCGGGGCTCGAACTCACGGACCGCGAGATCGTGACCTGGCTGAAGTCGGACGCTTAACCGACTGCGCCACCCAGGCGCCCCCCGTTTTTTTTTTTTTAATTTTAACCTTTCTCCATTGCTGAAATCAATCTTTTCCTCTTAAACCTCCAGCCCTGTGCATGTCATAACCAGGCAAATTATTTAAAACACTTTGCAGAGAAAATGTGAATGCATTTGTAAATGCTTTTTCTTGCAATGCTTCATTAATTTAATTACATAAATACTCATAAATACTTCATATTGACTATAAAAGAAAATGTTTTAAAAAAATATAATAGAAATCACCTGAATATAACTACCCCTAAGAACTTCTTGTATGTCTATTCCAATTATTTATTGCTATAAACAAACTACCCAAAACCTGGTAACTTAAAATAATGATACATAAATTGCTGACAATTCTGTGATTTGGTTGGGGTTGGTGGGTTTAGCTAATCTTTGCTCATTGGCATCAGATGAAATGGTTTGACTGCTGGAACTGGAATCATCTGAAGACATGTCTGACACTACCTATCCCCAGACCTCAGCAGGAGCTGTGGCTGGAAAAACTGCTTGTGTCCTTTCTAATTTTTTTTTTTTAACATTTATTTAGTTTTGAGACAGAGAGAGACAGAGCATGAACGGGGGAGGGTCAGAGAGAGAGGGAGACACAGAATCCAAAACAGGCTCCAGGCTCTGAGGGGTCAGCACAGAGCCCGATGTGGGGCTTGAACTCACAGACCATGAGATCATGACCTGAGCTGAAATCGGACGCTTAACCGACTGAGCCACCCAGGCGCCCCAACTCGTGTCCTTTCTGTGCAGCTAACTGCCCTCTTGGCAGCATGACAGATGTGTTCCAAAGGGCAAAATATCTCAACAAAGTCAAGCAGAAGTTGTAAGAGTCTATTTTTTTTTAACTTTTTTGTTTTGTAATAAACTCAACAAAACATTTGCAAAATTAGTCTACCAGAGTTTCTGAGTACCGTACCCTCAGCTTCCTCTGATGTTAATATTTATATAACCATGGTACAATTATCAAAATTAAGAAATAAATATTGATACAATACTATTAACTAAATATTAGATTTTACTCAGATTGCACAAGTTTTTCCACCAATGTCCTTTTTTCTCTTCCAGAACCCAATCCAGGATACCACATTAACTTTATTTGTCTTGTCTCCTTAGTCTCTTACAATCTTTAGTATTTCTTTGCTTTTTTGCATTTCTTTGCAGTGTCCTTGACCCTTTTGAAAAGTACTGGAAAAGTATAGTGTAGAACATCCCTCAAATTGGGTTTGTCTATATTTTCTCATGATTAGATTGAGGATATGCTTTATCAGGGAGGATGACATGGGAGTGTTGTGCCTTTCTCAATGCATTACACCAAGGAGCCAAAAAAATTGACATGTTTCTGTTATTGGTGATTAGATATTGATTGCTTGGTTAAGGTGTTTTCCAGGTTTCTATATCATGAAGTTACTATTTTGCTTAAATAAGCCTCAGAAATTTTTAAAGTATAAAACAAACAATGAACTCTTTGAAATACACCTGGCCATGATGAAATTTCATATTTAAAAATTGGGCTTTGTTTACTTTGTTAGTAGAATCCTTCAATTAAGCTCAAGAGAATAGGAGTAGGTATTACTTCTCTAAGAATATTGGCCTCCAAATCCCCATATTCATTCTCAGTTTTTTTCCAACATGCCTGTACTGCTTATCTACCTGGATGTTGTCTGGAATCTGGAAGGTTTCTCTTCCCTGTCACATGCATTCCTTACCCCTTATTCCAATTTTTAATGGCTCTAAAATCTACCTATCTAAACTTGCAGAATTCTCTTTTATATCTCTTTTTACAAGCTCCCCAGTCCTAATCAACAGTAGAAACAAGATGATTGTGCACACTCCAAGTCCTTGGAAACTATCCTTTTCTTTCCTATTGCAGGCTTTTACTACGTCTTCTGTGTAGTACTGAAGTTGCCCAGCTGACATTTCTGCCTGAAAGTCTCTCCTCCTTGAAGAAAAGAAAAGAAAAGAAAAGAAAAGAAAAGAAAAGAAAAAAAAAGAAAAGAAAAGAAAACAAAGGGAAAAAAGAATAAAAGGGAAAAAAAGAAGAGGCAAGGAGAGAAAAGAAAAGAGAGAGAGAAAGTGAAAGGAAGGAAGGAAGGGAGGAAGGAAAGAAGGGGGAAAGACAGGGATGTTTTGGAGACACAGAAACTGAATTTTTAATGCTAGCTGTTTTATTCCATGTTTACTATTTGGACAACCATAGGAAGTAATTTACCTTAGTATCTCTGAAACTCAGTTTTTCTCTCAGCAATATGAGCATAATTAGACCTATAGGTGATACCCTGTGCATTCACAGCATTCTATGCCTGTTAGTTTAATCTTTATAAAACATAGCTCTGAACATACTACTCCCTATTGAAAATATCTTTCATGACTCTTCATTGCTCTCAGAATAAAGCAAAGTTCTTGGCTTTTACAGTCCTCTGACATTCTGCCCTCAACTTCATGTCTAATATCTTTTCTTGACAACCCCTTAGTGGATTGTATATTGCAGGTGGAGTCCCCTGCCATCTCCCTTCCACTCCTCATCTCTTTCTGAGCCTGCTTTTCTACTTATGCTTTAATATGACCTGGAATGCCTTGTTGCATAGTCAGACTACAGCGTTTCATACTTTAGTTCTGTTACTTGCTAGCTGTGTGCCCTTGGGAAAGTGACCTAACCACTCTGTTCCTTGATCTATCCATTTGCAAAAGGGAATAATAAACGTAAACCATAAGATAATTATGAAAGTTAAATAATTATCAAACACTTAGAATAATACCTGATGGAGGAGAAGTAATAATAAATATCAGATACATTAGATAATTCCAACTCCATACCTTCAAATACCTGCTAAATCAAATCCTTCAGGAAGCCTTTCCTGGTGCCCTCAGCTGGATATGAACTTTCTCAGTTCTAAATATATGTTTCAGCTATGTGCCACTCTTGCTATTTAGTTTCTATTATGTATTATAATTAAATGCATGTGTTATTTCTACTAAACCACCTACTCTGTAAGAATAAAAATATCTCATTAGTCTGTTATCTAACTAGCCACTAAAGACAAAAAAGAATTTCAAAAAATATGGAATAATTTGTCTCCTATTCTGTCAATAAAGCATACCAAAGTGCACATCTAATACATGCCTTTTAAAATGTCTTATTGGGTTGCACAAGAGCTGCAGAAAACCTTAACTTCAGAGTGGTATTGTGTGTCCAGGAAACACATGGAAATACAGCAACTACAGAAGTTAAATAAGCTTAGTCTAATTGACCTTTCTCTATTAGAGGTCAATTAATTCTAATAAGAAGTTTCATTTATAGCCCATGAAAAAGTACACAAAAAAGAGAATTCAAGGCCTAAACACTGGCGTATCTGTTTCTGTGTCCTGTTTAACACAGTAGATCTAAGGAGCTGAACCTGTGTCTGAACACAAAATAAAGCATTATATTTATCCAAAAATATGTCTATCCCCAGTTCTTTATATACTTCAAGACTGAAAAATTTGTTCATGGTCCCAAGACCACACAACAGGAATAGGACAGTGTCTTCCACATATGGTGCTAGGAAAACTGGATATTCTCATGCAAACGAATCAGGTAGGATCCTTACCTTATACCATAAGCAAAATTAACTCAAAATGGATTATACATAAGACCTAAAATGATTAAACTGCTAGAAGAAATGCAAGGGAAAAGCTTAGTAACATTGTATTTGGTTATGATTTCTTGGATATGACACCAGGAGCACAGACAAAAAAAAGAAAACAAATGGGCAGATGGGACTATATCCATCTCAAACACTTCTAGAATCAATCAACACAGTGAAAGAGCAACCCACAGAATGAGAGAAAATATTTGCTGATCACATATACGATAAGGGATTAATATCCAGAATACATAAAGAGCTCCTAAAACTCAACAATAACAACAACAAATTTTAAATGGGCAAAGGAGTTGGACATTTCTCCAAAGAAGATATGTAAAGAGCCAACAAGCATATGAAAAGATGTGCAAAGTCACTAATCCCTAGATAAATACAAATAAAAACTACTAGAAGATATCACCTCCTAACCATCTGGACATTAGAATGCCCACCATAAAAAACAAAAACAAACAAAAATCCATGTTGCTGTCCAGTTTTTTCAACACTGACATGAATTTTTGTTTTATTTGTTTTTGGAAAATTGAGTTTTTGGTGAGTTTTAGGAGCACTTCATATATCCTAGATATTAATTCCTTGTCATATATGTGATTAGTAAATATTTTTTCCACTTCTGTGGGTTGCTTTTTCACTATACTGATTGATTGGTGTTTGAGTTTAATATAGTTTCATTTGCCCACTTTTGCTATTTTTATCTGTGCTCATGGTGTCATATGCAATAAATTAAACCAAATCCAATGTAATTAAGCTTTTACCTTATGTTTTTTCCTAACAGTTTAATACTTTTAGGTCTTATGTATAATCTATTTTGAGACAGTGACATGAGGAGGAATGAACCTGGATCACTTTCTTACACCATTCATAAAAATAAACTCAAAATGGATGAAAGACATAAATGTGAGACCTGAAACCATCAAAATCCTAAAGGAGAAAATAGGCAACAACTTTGACCTTGGCCACAGCAACTTCCTACTTGACACATCTTCAAGACACAAGGGAAACAAAAGCAAAAATGAACTATTGGGACCCCATCAAGATAAAAACTTCTAAGCAGCAAAGGAAACAATCAACAAAACTAAAAGGTAACTGACAGAATGGGAGAAGATATTTGCAAAGGACATATCAGATAAAGGGCTAGTATCCAAAATCTATAGAGAAATTATCAAACTCAACACCCAAAAAACAAACAATGCAATGAAGAAATAGGCAGAAGACATGAACAGACACTTTCCCAAAGAAGATATCCAGATGGCCAATCGACACATGAAAAAATGCTCAACATCACTCATCATCAGGGAAATACAAATCAAAACTACAGTGAGACACCACCTTGCGGGGCACATAGGTGGCTCAGTTGGTTAAAGTGTCCGACATCAGCTCAGGTCAAGGTCACATGGTTTGTGAGTTGGATCCCTGCATCAGGCTCTCTGCTATCAGCACAGAGCCTGCTTTGTTTCCTCTGTCCCCATCTCTCTTTGCCACTCCTGCCCCCCGTCCCAAATAAATAAAAACTTTAAAAAGGAAAGAGATACCACATTACACCTCTCAGAATGACTAAAATTAACAACTCAGGAAACAACAGATGTTGCCAAGGATGCAGAGAAATGGGAATCCTTTTGCACTGTTGGTGGGAATGCAAACAGGTACAGCCACTCTGGAGAATAGAGTGGAGTTTCTTCAGAAAATTTAAAATACTGGGGTACCTGGGTGGCTCAGTTGGTTAAGGTTTTGATTCTTGATCTCAGCTCAGGTCATGATCTCATGGTTCATGAGTTTGAGCCATGTATAAGGCTCTGTGCTAATGGCAATGACATGGATACTGCTTGGGATTCTGTCTCTCCTTCTCTCTGCCCTTCCTCTGTTTGTGCTCGCTCTCTCTCTCTCTCTCTCTCTTTCAAAAAAAAAAAAAATAGAGCTACCCTATGACCCAGCAATTGCACTAGTAGGTATTTATCCAAAGGATACAAAAATGCTGGTTTGAAGGGGCACATGCACCTCAATGTTTATAGCAGCACTATTGACATTAGCCAAAGTATGTAAAGAGCCCAAATGCCCATTGACTGATGAATGGATAGCAAAGATGTGGTGTGTGTGTGTGTGTGTGTGTGTGTGTGTGTGTGATACACACACACACGCACACACACACACACAAAATGGAATACTACTTGGCGATCAAAAAGAATGAAATCTTGCCATTTGCAACATGGGTGAAACTAGAGTATATTATGCTAAGCAAAATAAATCAGTCAGAGAAAGACAAATATCATATGATTCCACTCATATGTGGCATTTAAAAAACAAAACGATAAACACAGGGAAAGGGAAGGAAAAACAAAATAAATATATATAGAGAGAGACAAACCATAAAAGACTCAAATACAGAGAACTGAGTGTTCCAGGAGGGGAGATAGTTGGGAGGTGGGCTAAATGGGTGATGGGAATTAAGAAGGACACTTGTTGGGATGGGCACTGGGTGTTACATGCAAGTGATAAATCACTAAATTCTAGTCCTGAAAAAAGAAATTCAGAAAATGACATGTTGGGGAGGGTGTGGAGGAATCAGAATCCGTGTGCATTGCTAATGCTAATGTAAAGTGGTACAGCTAAATGTAATGCAATATGAAAGTTTCTCAAAAAATTAAAAATTGAATTACTATGTGACCCAGCAATCACACTTCTGTGTCTCTTTCCAAGCAAATTCAAAGCAGACTCCCGAAGAGACATCTGCACACATATTCACTTTCGCATTATTCACAATGGCCGCCAAGAGGTGGAAGCACCCCAAATATCCATGGATGAATGTATGAATAAATACAATGTGGCATATCCATACAATAGCATATTATTCGGTCTAGAATAAAATTTTGTCTTCTTCCACAACATAGATACTACTTGAGGACGTTATACTAAGTGAAATAAGCCAGTCACAAAATGAAAAACACACTAAGGGTCCACTCATATGAGGCATCTGAAGTCGTCAGACTCATAAAAACACAAAGTAGAATGCTGATTGTCAAGAGCAGGAGAGAGGGCAACAGGGAGATGTTCCATGGGGATAGAGTTTCAGCTTCACCAGGTAAAATATTTTAGACATCTGTTACACAACAGTAGAAATATACTTAACACCACTGAACTATAAACTTAAAAATGGTTAAGGTGATCAATTTCATGTTATTTTTTATTTTAATTCATATTAAAGAAAAATCCAGTGTACATAAAAATTAATCACCATGTTAGGATGTTAATTTGGAAGGAAATGCATGGAATACCTTCTGCTTTCGAATCAAAGTTATGCTCCTCATTCATTCATTCAAAAACTCAGAAATCTAAGAGCAAATCACTTTCATTTCCTGAGACCAGGCCTTCCAGTAACTCAAAGCAAAAATGAGAATAGTGTTTTCATAAAATAAAGGAAGTTGAGTCACATTTTTTTATTCTGTCCTTGATTTCCCTGTTCCTTCCTCTGGTCCTGGAGACCTGCATCTCCTGGATACACATTGCTCAGATCACCTGATCAGTTAATCAACCTGTATATTGAGGGTGTGCTTACCATGTACCTGGCAGTTCTGAGATAAGAAAGAGAGTAACCTGCTAGGTCATACTCTATCAGCCTTGCAAACCCGTCCTCAAGAGTTTGGGGAGACTGAAAGCTCCTTAAGGCCAAAAGCTATGCTAATCTTACTCTTGCTGCAAAGGCATCAAAAGAGACCAGTGTACTGTGTGCAAGCTTTGAATATATGCAATGCTGGACTAGAGGACAATATTCTCCACAGCTTAGGCCAGAAAAAAAAAATTGCTATATTCCAGACAAAGTATTTCTCCATAATTGAATTGACCTCTTGGCAGAAACCCTGACCTTGTAGATACACATGCAGATGCTTTTGAATGTGAGGGACAGAAATACTGTAATAAATGGCTTAAATGATGAATGCATTTATTGTCTTACATAATAAGAAGAACTGCAGAGGCAGGCAATTCCTGAGTCATTAAATACACATCTTAATGTTAGCATCATGGCCCAGGTTCCTTTTAACTTTTGGCTTTGCCGGCTTCAATGTGTTGGCCCTTTCTGTGGCCATGTGATGCAAGCTGCAATTCCAACTGGCATGTGATGATAGGCAATGTTATAACAAAGAACAGAAGTGTCTCTTCCCATGGGTCTTTGTAAAAGATAAAAAGAAAAAGAAAAAAAATAACCTCTTTCTCCAGAGCACCCCTTAGCATACCTCTCCCCACATTTCATTAGCAGTCACACTTCAACACATCCATTGTTAATAGAACTTGGATGACCCTGTCTTGCAGAGAAACAATAATGTGTCCTATACTCTACTACTCAACAGTTCAAAATTTAAGATACAGGCATATTTCTTCCTCTGGAACTCAACTTTTTTTTTCCTATTGAAATATAGTACCTACATTTAACCACATGTTTACTTGAAAAGTCTAATTCTATGCATTTACTGAGTGTAGGGTTTTGTGTTAGATTTCAAGGTGTTGAAAGGTGACTAAGTGACACTTGTTGCCTTTGAGGATCTTAAGGGACTAGAAGAAAAAAATCCCCATGCCACTGGATTCATCCTGAAAAGACACAGAGACAGGGCTGCTGCTGATGGTGGATCCTGAGACTATAATTTATATGAGATTTGAATCAGGAGGTAGATGGAGAGAGACCAGGTTCTGAGGGTCTAATCTGAGCTTAACTCACTGTTGCCCTCCCCAAAGCTAACAAGTTCTGGAATTTTTTGTAATTTGGACCATTAAAATTTCTTCTAATGGTTAAACTGATAAGGTAAAAAAAAATGCATGAACGGGAGGAGCTTGAGTGTTTCAAAAATAGCCAGGGAAAATAAATTAAGATTCTCTCGGAAGGAAAAATATTCTTCAATATAATGAATTAGTGTCTATCAACAACCAGTACACTCAGCGGTTGGCATTTTCTTCTAACGTCAGCCCATGTCTTATATCTCCATAAAAATCAATCTAAATGAGAATAGAAAGTGAGGATAAGTTGAGGAAATGTCACTTTCCTTGAAAGCTTGATTTCTTTTAAGCCCCTTCAAGATGGTTCCCCTCCTGTGTCACTTGTGGGTTAATTGGCACAGATGGTTGTCATTAAATGTGCCATTTCCTGCACATACTGCTTATGTTGTTTCATAGAGGTGATTATAAGTTAGGCTGAGATGAGATGTAATGATGATGATAATGATGGTAAGAATATGTCAAAAATTGTAACATCTATAATTTTTTGTTTCCCATAGTACAACACTGTGCTAAGATTATCACATACATAATTTCTTTATACTGTCATATGCACCCTGTTAAAGGTTGCTAGAGTTCTAAAATATTAACTTCCTTGTTTATGGAACTATGCCTTGTAAATGATAGAACCAAAACCAAACAAAAATCTGTCTAACTCTAAGCTGTGTCCTTTATTCTGATATGATGTCATTACTCTACATCTTGTCTTGGAGTAACCCATACGTTTATTGTGTGCTGAGCCTGTGGTATATGCCTAATATACATACTGTGGCAATGAAAAGTTGCCTGCCCTCTCTTACTTACTGGAAATGAGATTAGCACATGCTTACTTGAAGAGAGTCTAAAGAGATTAGCTGGATGTTTAGTTTGGTCTAGATTAGGGCTTCTTAACCTCAGCATTATTGACATTCAAAGCCAGATTATTTGTTGTAAAGGAGTGTCCTCTGCATTGTAAAATGTTTAGCAGTATCCCTGGCCTCTCTTACCTTCTAGATACCAGTAGCATCCCCCTCTAGGTGTGAAAAACAAAAATATATACAGACATTGCCAAGTGTTCCCTGTGAGGCAAAATCATATTTGTTTAAGAAACATTGGTGTTGAATCACCTGGGTGGCTCAGTTAAATGTCTGACTTTGGCTCAGGTCATGATCTCATGGCTCATGAGTTTGAGCCCCGTATTGGCCTCTGTGCTGACAGCTCAGAACCTGGAGCTTGCTTTGGATTCTGTTTTTGTCTCTCTGTCCACTCCCAGCCCCCGCTTGCACTCTCTCTCTCAAATATAAATAAACATTAAAAAATTAAAAAAAAAAAAGACTATTGGTGTAGATATCTGCAAAATAAGTCATTGATAAGTCAGAGAGATCAAACTTTGCTGTCTGTGATTAGAATTATCAACCAATACATGTTCTGAAATATATCATGTTCTTATTGATTAAAAACATAATTTTGATTGATTAAAGAAAAAGACAAAGGTCGGACAAGATAAATCTTTCTAGGAATTGGACTGTCGTTAAAGACTCAGCCATCTAGAGTTGGCAGTGAATAAATGCCCACTTCTTAAGACAAGTTTAGATATGGGGCATACTTAGGAACCAGCAGGTAAGGTTAGCAAAAGGGGCTTGGCAGATGACAGGACTGGCCGCAAGCCCTCGTCATCACATTATCCTAAGCAATTGTGTAGTGGAGAGCAAGTCTTCAGGGAAGGAAATGAACAGGCATGCTTTTACTTTGTCTCACTTAGCATAATATACTAGTAAACTAGAGAGTACACAATAGGCCTTGGAGGTAGTTGTTATTATTCCCACTTTAGCCATTATAAGCTTGATATATAGAGAAGTTAATAGCTTCCCCCAAATCACCAAACTAGTACTTGAAAGAATAGAGATTAGAATTCTCCAGTGCCTCAATTCAGGCTAATAGGACAGAGCAACCAATAACTAGCAACTGAATTCTTTCCATCAACAGGTAAGAAAATTAGGGAGTTATTATTTTTTAAAAGCACCTATAAGAATATTTTATACTTCCATAAGAAATGTCAATAAATCTGAAATGAGCAGAAATAGCCTCTTCTCCAAAGGCAACAGGAAAACCACTTTATATGAGTCTTAAACTCCAGCTCTTGATTTTCATGACTATCCTAAATACATTAATAAATGTAAATATGCACAGACATCCTCACAACAAATGTCATCCCTCATATCAGCCTGCTCAGGCCACCACTGCCCAAGGAACTTCAACAACTGAAATTTATTTTCTCACGTTTCTGGATGCTAGAAATCCAAGATCAAAGTGACAGCATGGTCCATTTCTAGTGAGGACTCTCTTCCTGGTGCACAGATGGCTGCTTTATGACTATATCCTCACGTGGTCTTTCTGTGGTATGTGGGCTCAGGAGAAGGGTGGATGGAGAGAGAACTTTTTGGTGACTCTTCTTATAACCCTAACCCTACTGTATCAGGGTCCCACATTTATGACTTCATTTAACTTTTATTTCTTTAGAGACTCCATCTCCAAGTACACCCGCACTAGCAGAGCATCAAAATATGAATTTTAGGGGGACACGAATGTAACAGTCCATAGCTGTCATAACCCTCTACCAAGCTACATCAATAAGAAGACTTATAATTCAAAGCCAGACCACTCATCTTGACTGTGCCATCATTATTTGCTCTTTGCTGTTTTTGTTTGTTTTTCCATCTTCTACTTTTTTAAAAAATGGAAGAAAACATCTCCCTGGACCTGAAGAAAAGCCCTTTTTTCAAATAAACTTGAAAGACAAAGCCATCTTGCATTTCCCCTTTGCCCCGTTGCAGTGAGTGAGACTGAAGCGAAACCATGCCATTCTCTACAGAGATTCTATAGTAGGTGCTGTATACTCAATGTTTCCTAGGGCTGGACAGCCGGTATAAATGAGAGCAAGGGGGTAAGAGAAATGGGGTCGCTGTCGTGTTCCAGCACTTCTGTGGTAGCAGATATAGGCTCCAGAGGATCTGAGAACAACCTAGAAAGACACAGTCAATGTATGATAACTTGTTAAATATTATCTTTGTGAAACCCAGAGGTTATATGGAAGAAAGCAATGCCACATTTCAAACTCCTGGGTAATGAGAACATGTTGCCCAATCAGGGAACACAACTGAAGGTAATTAAAAAAAAAAAAAAAAAAAAAAAAAAAAAAAACTTCAGTAATCAAACTAAATAATATTAATAAAATATTTTAGGGGTGCCTGAATGGCTCAGTTGGTTGAGTGTCCAACTTTGGCTCAGGTCATGATCTCATGGTTCATGAGGTCGAGCCCTGCATTGGGGTCCCTGCTGTTAGCCTGTCAGTGCAGAGCCAGATTCAGATCCTCTATCCCGATCCCTCTCCCTTTGCCTCTTCCCCACTCATCTTTTCTCCCTCAAAAAAAAATGAATAAAACATTAAAAAAATATATTTTAAGGGTACCTGGGTGGCTCAGTCTGACTTTAGCTCAGGTCGTGATCTCATGGTTTGTGGGTTTGTGCCCTGCATCAGGCTTGGTGCTGACGGCTCAGATCCTGGAGCCTGCTTCAGATTCTGTGTCTCCCTCTCTCTACCCCTCCCCTGCTCATGTTCTGTTTCTCTGTCTCTCAAAAATAAATAAATGTTTAAAAAATTATATTTAAAAATTTCAAAAAAATAAATGCAAAATAATCCATATACAACGAAATTATCAATACAAGATAAATACAGGTTGAAACCCTGAAGTGACACGATTGGTCTCATTTTCCACACCCGAATCCTGGCCCTGGGGCCAGATTTATAATAGACTCCATACACCTGGTGTTGTCAGTGTACAGCAGGAAGACCAGCTAGTAGCTCTTGTCCATAGCAGAGTGGATTTAGAGGACACCCTGGCCAACTGCACCTGTGATTCTTTCCTGACCTCCCACTGTATGCAGCCAAGATCAGAACTTCTCCATTGGCTGTTGTGGGTTCTCTTAGAACTCTTAGAGACAGAAGAATCTAGGTCATAATGCCAGTAATTAAATCTAGGCTAGACTCGCTATGGCAAGACAGAAGAAGAGGAGTGGGATATGAAAGGGGGCCTGACTGGCTCTTGATAAAGCAAAACACAAATTAATTATTTCACTGCTCATTTATCCCTGTCCATTGACCTTTATTTACATTTTGTCTGGGATGAACAGAGAATATTCAATATTTGAGAAACTGCTAAAAAATTGGGAATCATGAAAACATGAATAAAAAGGTGGTACAGAATTAAGGCAGAGAGAAATTTCTAAGTTAAAAGTAGCTCAAAAATCTAAAAAGATTTTACTCTAAAAGTTTAAACTACATTCTCTTTCATTTACGAAGAAATGAAAAAAAAAAAAAAAAACCGTGTGTGAGCAATGAATATGTCACGGATATTTTTTTTTCTAGCAATGGTCCTGTCTTAAAGGAGCTTACAATCTAACTGAAGATGACTAATATCATATGGAAATAAATAAGATAAAACATTAATGATAAAAAAATATGCTACCTGTAAGAAAACAGCAGTGAGACCAATAAGAAAAATGATGCTAGAACACTAACAATTTTTATTCATTTTGACCTTTAACTCATAAAACAAGTATCAGTTTATTGTAGAAAAATAATAAATCAGAAGGCATAAAAGGAAGAATATAAAATGATAGGTAATCCCTCAGACAAACATAATTAAAATTTAACAGTAGTTTCATCTTTCCTCCTTATATTTAATTATTATTTTTCCTCCTGCAGACGGCAGGCTTGGGTTAGAAAAGATAAGACTTAGAGAATAATTACTGGATGTTCATGGGGAAACAAATCAAATGGGTCTTTTAAACTTGCCTGTGCTGGTATGGCAGTGATGTAGACATCGCACCAGTAAAATTTAAAGCATTATCTGGTGATTTTATGGGGGGAAAAAGTAGATGAATGTATATTCATAGAGACAAAGACATCAAAGTTGAAGAAAGACTTATGGCATCCTTCTATAAGATTTTATTTTTAAGTAAACTCTATACCCAATGTGGGGCTTGAATTCAAAACCCCAAGATCAAGAGTCACATGCTCTATTGACTGAGCCAGCCAGGTACACCTAGCCTTACTCTTTAAGAACAATGACAACAACAACAACAACAACAACAACAACAACAAAACAATCAAGTGGGGATCACTGGTTTGCACACAGTCCAAACCTGAGCCCCTGAGTGAGTTAATACTGGAGCTTGGAACTTCTGACTCTCCTGAGGGCGACATGTAGTGTCGCCATGTAGTGCCACAGGGAATGGGTCCATTTTGTAATTTCTTGGGATGTATGTTCCATTCTTGGGAAATGTGGGTGTCGACTATTTGTAGGAGTTCTCATTTAGAATCTGTAGCCTCATGAATAAGACAGCCCAACTCACCAGAGTAATCAGACAACAACTCATAAATTCCAGAAACTCCACTAGAAGACCAGACCTCTCCTCTGCACCAAGGAAAGATGTTCTTCCCTTGCTTATGGGACTGTGGTATTTGAAGGGTCTTGACATCCTCACCACTCCCTCCCTCAGGGTTTAACTCTAGTTTCACATGTAATTACAGAGAAAATCGAGACCTTAAGATAACTAACATTGGTAGTAAATTACCAACATTGGTAGTAAATCACAAATACCTTAAGTTTTAAAGGGAAAGTTATTAACTATTCAAAGAGGTGTCCCCATTATCAAATAGAAAACATGACATATGGGGAATTCCTTCTGTTTCCTTCTGTCCCTTGATTCAGGCTAACTTGTAATGAATACCTACCATGTGATGGGAAACACACTAGGAACATTTGGGGGGCACCTCATTTAGTCATTTTGAAAGCCTACTGAGGTAGGTCTGGTTATGGACTTTACAGAAAGCATCTAAGGCTTAGAGAAGTTAACTGACACTCAAGACATAGAGCTTGAAAATCATGAGGCTAGGATGGTAACTCCAGCCTTCTAACACCAAACCAGTGTCCTTAAGTCTCCCCAACCATACCTGGTCAAACCAAACAGCCCTTCTTCGTAATCAAGAAATGGGACATTATCAGAGTGATACACAAAGTAAGAGCTGTTTGAGAAGAAAATTAAATCCCTTCAAATTCTAGGAAATCACATGTGCTAGAAAGATCCTGGGGAGGCTAATAGAAATAATTACAATTTCTGAGTCCTTATTGTTAGCCAGGAACAGAGTAAGACCTTTTCCAAATTCTAATCATGTTATGGTGCCACAAAATCCATGTAGTAATCCTAAGAAGGTACAGTTGAACAATGTTGGAGGGGATTAGAGATTCTGACCTCTCATGCAGTTGAAAATCTGTGTGTAACTTTTGACTCCCCAGAAACTTTACTACTAATAGGCTACGATTGACCAGAAGCCTTAGCAGTAACATTAAAGTCAATCAACACATATTTTTTATGTTTTATATGCATTATATACTGTATTCTTATAATGGAATAAGCTAGATAAAGAAAATACTACTAAGAAAATCAAAGGAAAAGAAAATACATTTATGGCACTGTACTGTAAAAACTCAGCTTATATGCAATGCACCCAGTGGCCTGGTGATCTTTCTCATGCTTCAACAGTGTTTAGAACTAACAGACCACAGGGATGCCCCTTCTTCTATCCTCCAACCTCCCTATAACCTCTTTTCCAGTCGCAATCTTGGGAACCATGATATCAGCCATCCTCTGCTTCCTGGACCAGCAAGCACCATTATTTGAGGTTAGCTGCTATTGCTGATCAATTGTGACCTCCCAGATTCCTCAGAATTATTCCACTGAGGTGGAGTTGCTGTCAACTTCCTAGTCAACATACATCTTCACACTTCCTGCACCTACCTTTCTCTGGATTTTATTTCTACTGCAACAATTGGGTCCAGAGATCTGGGTCACATCTTTCTGGAGGTGGGAGAAGTACAAGGGTGCCAGAGTCTCTTAAAGATGCAAAATCATCCTGATAGCCACGCCCTCTTCTAGGACGTGAAGAAGGTGTCCCAAGATGAGTGGACTAAAACCCTGGACTCCATAGAAACTGCCATAGTAATGGGAAAAAACCTAAATCAGGCCCTTTTGGGTCTGTATGGCCTGGGTTTCACTGGTACAGATGCCCATCCCTGTGACTTCCCGGAGAACCATTCCCTAGATGAGGAGGAGAAACTAATCAAGAAGATTAGGACCACTTGACATCTCTGCAGTCTTGCTGAACCCCCAGCCTAGGCTTGGCGGGTATATCTTCGAAAGGCTCAATGTTAAGCTTGCCTAGGAATCCCCAAAGCCCAGCAGCCCTTAAGAGGCCCCTCTGGCATCCCCCAGGTGTCAGAGCTTCTGCCTGAACCTATGCCTGTAGCCATTAGGCAGCTTTTAAATCACCATGAAGCTGTCTTTCAGGCCATAGACCACATGGAAACAATAAGGCTTTTTGCAGAAAAAACAATCCGGGGGCACCTGAGTGGCCCAGCTGGTTAAGCATCTGATTTTTGATTTTGGCTCAGGTCATGATCTCACTGTTGGTGAGTTCAAGCCCCTTGTCAGACTCTGTGCTGACAGCGGAGAACCTGCTTGGGATTCTCTATCTGCCTCTCTTTTTCTCTCTCAAAAATAAATAAACATTTTCCGGGCACCTGGGTGACTCAGTCAGTTGAGCATCTGGCTTTGGCTCAGGTCATGATTTCACAGTCTGTGAGTTTGAGCCCCGCATCGGGCTCTGTGCTGACAGCTTAGAGCCTGGAACCTGCTTCGAATTCTGTGTCTCCCTCTCTCTCTGCTCCTCCCCTGCTCATGCTCTGTGTCTCTCTTTCCTTCAAAAATAAATAAAAACATTAAAAACATAAAATAAACATTTTCAAAAAAATGGGTTTAAATGGAGCTGTGCAGTCCAAACCCATATTGTTCAAGGGTCAACTATACTACTATTATCATCCTCATTTTACAGATAATAAAACTGAAAATCATAGATTCTAAATCACACATCTCTCATGTTATACAACTTGGAATTTAAAACGAGTAATGTGATAAAATAAATCTATCCTTGATTATTGTAGATGTCTACATTTCACTAGGGGTTGCCATTGGAGAAACCATCGACCAAACACGGGAAGAACATTCTTTCATAATATAGAGGATCCCTAAAACTGGCTTTATGAAAAATTAATGTGCTGTCCTTCTCTTTGCCTTTGGTGAAAGCTTCGTCAAAGACCAGAGCTGGCCCACAGAGCTGCATGCAGGAACGCTGACCCCAAGATATCAGAAAAATGGATGCTTCATTTCTCATTCTACAGGTACTTTCCAAAACTTCTGGAACAAGAGCATAAGCTTGACAGATGTTTTCAGGATGCCACTCACATTTCATTTTGCAAATATCCTCCACACACATACACAATATATCTGAATCCAATCCCCTCTGACTCCATTTTTTAAATTATTTTTTTCTACACTAAACTCTTAATATTGCATTGGTTGGACCAAGAAACAACTACCCTCAACCACTGAACTTGGAAATGACTCAGGTAAAAGAGGGTCCTTAGCAGGGAGTCAAAGGATAAAATGAAAGGATCTGAAAATTCTTAGAAGCGACTAGTGAATTTTTACCAAAATGGATATATCCACTGTGGCTTTAGAACCCAAAGAGCTTAAAAATCACTACTCTAGTTTCAGTCAAAAGCTCACTGAATAACTAACCCTGGAATGTCACTTGACTATTATGTGGTATGGAAATAATGTAATACCTGAAGAATACACATTTAATGTGATGACTATTGCATAAAATAAAGAGATATATAAAACTGACCAGTTATTACTTCTCTGATTCATTCTGCTAAAGATAAAACTGTAATATTATTTATAATATTTAGCATAGTGTTTCATGAGAGTCTTTCTTGGAAAGTTCCACTGCACCTGTGTTATTTAGAGAATCTACTTTGATGCCTTAACTATTTTTATTCTTTACTGATCTATTATTCTGTATTCATTGCATTGTGTAAAGTTTTATCTTTAGTGTATTCCAAAATCCAAGAAACATTTAGGTTAAGAATAAAAGGTAATAGTTGATATTACATTTGTGCCTGTTTATATGTGTATTCATGAGTTCAAAAGAAAAGTCAGCTACCTACAATTGTCCAAGTGATACACAATCATTACCAGGCAGATCAAGGATCATCAGCAGGGATTGTTCTAAATCAGAGAATCTCTTCTGAGTAGAAAGGGAGACCTTGCTGTAGGGATGTCTTCCAATTTTAAAAAATTCCCACCTAGGAAAAAATCCAATTACTGTGACTTTGTCACACAAATTAAAAGCCCTCCTGAAAGGATGACATACACCAAGGACACAACCATTATAGCTCTCTTTCAGCCTTGCTTATTTGTCCAAAATGATAGCTCCCATACTGTATGGACCTCAGGGCAACACTTAGCTTCCAGATGATCTTTAGGATAAACATTTATGGAACTTTTAATAATATGAATTCTATTGATTATGGCCCTGCTCCCATGGTGAATTTCCTGCAGAAGCCTCACAACATTACCTCATTTAGGGAAAACCTTTTATTAAGTTATGCTCCCAAGTGAGGATTCTATTATTGGCCTGAGAAACCTGAATCTAGAAATCAAGGTGATGAGACTGCTGTCAAGATGAAGGTGATCTAGAAAGAATAAAGGAGAAGACTGAGATTCAGGTCCAGTGTAACAATGACTCCCTCCTCCACTTGGCTGCAGCAGAGTACTAAGCTCTCTCTCTTCACCATAGATCAAGAAATCATACCTCCTTGGATAAATTCTTCAAAGGTAGATTTCTTTAACAATTTGATAAAGAAGTAGTTGATGTGCAAAAAAAACACATGTTCTAATTTAAGGTAGTGCTGAAGGATCAAGTTTAGTTTAGACAGACAGATATTGCATGTTATATAATCCAGCCTCTATTTATGCTTTCATTCTTGCTACATAATCATTTGGGCAATTCTAGAACACCTACAATGACAAGAAGATCACTATTTCCATACAGTTGAGCAGTTCTAATAATGATTTACATACGAATTTATGCAAACATTTATTAAAACACTACTTTTGGACAAAATATCTGCTGGAGGGTTAACTAGTACACATGGACACATATTCAGAAAGGCTATATATTAGCAGAAGCTGCACTAAACCAGCAATTACAATAGCACATTCTCCCTTAGGTTGAACTTTGCCTAAAACTTAACCACTATTCCTAGATTAACCTCTCAAGGGCACACATAATATATCTAACAATCTCCCACAGGTCAAACTCTTCAGCTACCACAGTTTTATCAGGCTTTTCTTCCACTGGTTAACAATGCCTATTTCAATTCATTTATTCCTTGATACATTCATTCACTCAACAAGTGTGTATTAATTACTTATTATGTGCCAAGTCTTGTAGACATAGCAGGAAAAAAAAATGTAGACATCGTCCCTGTCTTCATGAAGTAGATGGCCTACTGTTCTGAATCTTTTATTATTTTTGAGTAAAAGAACTCTTCTGTAAATGTCTCTCTACTTGCTACTTGAAATAACATCTAGTGTAAAAAGAAGTATGGGATATAGCCACTGCTTTCATAGACACAGTATTTTGTAGAGCCAAGTGTAGTTTCTGCATCCTTGTTGGCATCCTTGTTGAACCCCCAAGGAAATTAGTTATATGGCAATATTTCTGAATGATGAATTTCCCTATAGCAGATATATGAAGTGTGTTTACCATTGCGATAGGTATAGTTAACTTAAAATTTTTAATACAACAAATACCCAATCATTTCAAAGACTAATTATAGATTCTGAGTTTTTCCTATGATGGTAAGTCAGTAAAATTGGTTAACCAAACACACAAAAATCGATGCTTTATTCCTTTGTTTTTTTATGAACTTGAGATCTTTTTATTTTCCATAAAGTCTAACATGGTACTAAGAAATGTGGGCCAACAGAATAACCCCACAGCCATACCTCAAAGCATGCTCCTTTTCTCTTTGGTGCTGGCTGCACCTCAGATTGCTATGCCTTCAGTATCTTTGTTGTTTCCATCCCACACACCCAAACAATACAGTGCTTAGCTGCTTGCTCTCCTTCAGAGACATAGGCTGTTCAAGAACCTCTCCAATATATTCAGATTTGAAGGGAAACTTTTGCTGGAGATTCCCATTTTTCTTCACTTATTTTCCCTTAGTCATTTTTCCCCCTTTTCATGGACAGAGTCACTGCCTTTCTTCATTAGGTCTTCTAAAGCACATGAGTTTCCCTAGATTTTTTCCCTGTGTAATATAATTTCATGATTTTATGACTACTCTCTCACAAGAATATTTTGATATAAAACAGAGAAGTTTCAATCATTTCCTTAACAAGTTATAGGCAAAAATGGTATCATTAATATTTTCCTGAGTCTTGCCTGATTGTTACCGCTGGTGATGGTGCAGAGGCTTTGGGAATATTAGGGAACTGAGGCATTATTTACAAGATAGGACACAAGATAGGACAAATATGTTTGTAAACTTTTCAGAGATTTCTCTGATCATTCAATACAAAATTGCATCCATGGTAAGCCTCTCTCACATGGTCATGATTTTATTTTCTACAGAGCATTTTCCTTGATCTGAAATTTCCTTAGTTGTCTACTTCTTTATTGTAGAAAATACTTTATGTATTTATTCCCACTATGACAGTCCCCTTCCACTCCTAACTAGAAAGTTGTACAAGAACAGGTACCTGAGGGGGATATTACTGGTCACTCTATCTCCATATGGCATAAAATTAACAGGAGGGACACCTGGGTGACTCAGCTGGTTAAGCACCCAACTCCTAATTTCAGCTCAGGTCATGATCTCAGGGTTCATGGGTTCAAACCCTGTGGAGCCTGCTTGGGATATTCTCTCTCTCTCTCTCTCTCTCTCTCTGTCTGTCTCTCTGAATAAATAAATAAATAAATAAACAAACAAACAAACAAACAGACTTTAAAAATTAACAGGAAAAACATTATACACATCCACACGTATTAAAAAAATGAACCAGGCTGCAGCCGCTCTGGAAAACAGTGTGGAGGTTCCTCAAAAACTTAAAAATAGATCTACCCTATGACCCAGCAATAGCACTGCTAGGAATTTACCCAAGGGATACAGGAGTACTGATGCATAGGGGCACTTGTACCCCAGTGTTTATAGCAGCACTCTCAACAATAGCCAAATTATGGAAAGAGCCTAAATGTCCATCAACTGATGAATGGATAAAGAAATTGTGGTTTATATACACAATGGAATACTACTTGGCAATGAGAAAGAGTGAAATATGGCCTTTTGTAGCAACGTGGATGGAACTGGAGAGTGTTATGCTAAGTGAAATAAGTCATACAGAGAAAGACATACCATATGTTTTCACTCCTATGTAGATCCTGAGAAACTTAATAGAAGACCATGGAGGAGGGGAAGGGAAAAAAAAAGTTACAGAGAGGGAAGGAGGCAAACCATAAGAGACTCTTAAAAACTGAGAATAAACTGAGGATTGATGGGGCCTGGGGGGAGGGGCAAGTGGGTGATGGGCATTGAGGAGGGCATCTGTTGGGATGAGCACTGGCTGTTGTATGGAAACCAATTTGACAATACATTTCATATTAAAAAAATAAATAAAAACCACTATATGCGTAAAAAAAAAAATGAACCAGGCAAAATACATTTTCCTACTGGCTCATGCATAAAGAAGTTGCAAGTGTCCTAAGAAAGTGTTCATTCTTAGAATTCTGACTCTGCTTTCAACTAATAAATAGATATGTTAGGAACCACTGAGACTTCAGATCAAGATGGTGACTTACAAGTCACCTGAATTTCCCTCCTCCCACTAAAATGCCAAATATGCACCTACACATGAAGTTATTCTCTCTCAGAGAAATCCAGAAGTAGGTTGAGTGAGTCTTACACGAAAAAGACTGAGATAATGCCCAAATAGAAACAAGTAGCTGAGGCTGAGACACACTCTCACCATAAGCACCACCCTTGGCATAGCACCATACAGCAGGAAGGAACACCCAACTTTCGGCACCTTGCTGAGGAGCAAAGGATATGGCTCACACTTGTGCCACCCCAACTTTTAAGGTGACCACCCATGGGATGAGACCACTATATTATCTACCTCTAATAGCCAATGGAGCTTGCATTTATTAGACTATAGCAAGGGGAGTAGCACTGTTAACAGGGCATATTCACTATGGCTAATTCCTTCCAGGGCTTAGTGTCAAGGAAGCAGGGGGGAAAAAGAATCTCCATTCTTTTCCTGAAAGGAGATTGACTATGTGCTTTACAAACTGCCTCAGGGTCTAACATCTAATTAGCATGTATCTCTGCACTAATTATGATCCTCTCTGGAACCCAAAAGAGCTGGTGGTCAGTACCCCCAACTTCTTTCTCTAGCTTACTTCAACAATAAAATAAAGTTGACAGCATTTCCCTGGAAGGAGTGGCCCAATGTTTACAACTGTTACCCAAGGGATGAGCCCCAAATCACTTATCTATGATAACTAATGGGACCTATAATTATGAGTTCCACAGGATTATGGCAAACAAAGAAATAGTTTTTAAATGGGTGCAGGAACAATCCTCATGGCTACACACCTAAGCTCACTGTATAACCTCAACATAATAAAGGACATTTATGAAAACACACAGCTAATATTATACTAATTATACTAACATTACGGTGACAAGCTAAAAACATTTCTTCTAAGATTAGGAATAAGACAAGGATACCTAATCTCACCACTTTTATTCAACAGAGTACTAGCAATCCTAGGCATGAAGTAGGCAAGAAAAAAATAAAAAGCCTCTAATTCACAAAGGTAGAAGTAAAATCACCTCTGTGTACAGAAAACATAATATTTTATATAAAAAAAAAACCACAAAAAACTTTACCAAGATACTGTTTGAACTAACAAAAAATTCAGTAAAGTTGTAGGGAACAGGGGTACCTGGGTGGCTCAGTCAGTTTAAGTGTCAGACTTCGGCTCAGGTCATGATCTCATGGCTGGTAGGTTTGAGCCCCTCATCGGGCTCTGTGCTGACATCTCAGGGCCTGGAGCCTGCTTCGGATTCTGATTCTCCCTCTCTCTGCCCCTTCCCCACTCACACTCTGTCTCTCCATCTCTTAAAAAATAACATTAAAAAAATTAAAACAAAAGTTGTAGGGAACAAAATTAATTACAAAAAATAAGTTGTATTTGTATCCATTAACAATGAACTATCAGAAATAGAAATTAAGAAAACAATCCCATTTATAAAGCAACAAAAATAATAAAATACCTAGGAATAAACTTAGCCAAGGAGGTGAAAGTTCTAATCACTGAAATGTATAAAACATTAATGAAAAAAAATTAAAAGACACATAAATAGAAAGATATTCCATATTAAGAGACTGAAATAATTAACATTGTTAAAAAGTTCCTACTACCTAAAGTGATATATAGATTCAATGCAATCACTATCAAAATCCCTATGATATTTTTACAGAAATAGAAGAAACAATCCTAAAATTTGTGCAGCAGAAAAAAAGCTTGAATAAGTAATGCAATTTTGAGAAGAACAAAACTGGAGGCATAACAATTCCTGCCTTTAAAGTATAAGTTTATAATAATGAAAACTTATATGAACTAATATGAACTATGTTCATAACAGACACACTGACCAATGAGGAAAAACAAGCAAACAAAAAACAGACACACTGACCAATAGAGAAGAATTGAGATCCCAGAAATAAACCCATGCATATATATAATCAATTATTTTTTGAAAAAAGGAGCCAAGACTGCATAATGGAGAAAGGATAGTGTTTTTTTGACAAATGTTACAGGGAAAACTGATACCCACATACATAAGAATTAAAATGAACCTACATTATACCATACAAACAAATCAGCTCAAAATGGATTAAAGTCTTCAATGTAGTACCTGAAACTAGAAGAAAACATAGGGGTAGCTCCTTGAAATTAATGTTCGCAAAGATTTTTTTGCCTATGACACCAAAAGAAAAGATTACACAAACAAGAATAAATAAGTAGAGCTACATCGCACTAAAAACTTTCTTCATAGTAAAGGAAACCATCAACAAAATAAAAGGAGAATAGGAGAAAATATTTGCAGGCCACATATCTGATAAGGTATTAATATCTAAAATACACAAGGAATTCATACAACGCAATAGCAAAAATTAAATAACCCAAGTAGAAAAAGGTCAAAGAAACCCAAGTAGAAAAATGTCAAAATTGACATTTTTTCAAAGAAGACATAAAAATAGCCAAAAGATACGTGAAAATGTGTTCAAGGGATGTCTGGGTGTCTCATTTGGTTAAGCGTCTGACTCTTGATTTCAGCTCAAGTCATGATCCCAGGGTTGTGGGATCAAGCTTGGTGATGGGCTCTGTGCTGATAGTGCAGGGCTGGCTTGGGATCCTCTCTCTCCCTCTCTCTCTCTGTCCCTCGTCCATTCATGCTCTCCCATGTTCTTTCTCTCTCTCTCTCTCTCTCTCTCTCTCTCTCTCTCAAAACAATAAACAGAAAGAAAGAAAGAAAGAAAGAAAGAAAAGAAAAGAAAAGAAAAGAAAATGTGCTTAAAATACTAATCATCAGGGAAATGAAAATCAAAACCACACTGACAAACCACCTCACACGTATTAGGGTATCTATTACTAAAAAGACAACAGATAACAGAT
Source organism: Panthera uncia (assembly GCF_023721935.1). NCBI lineage: Eukaryota > Metazoa > Chordata > Mammalia > Carnivora > Felidae > Panthera > Panthera uncia. Next base: position 63,721,342 of record NC_064818.1, on the reverse strand, counting down.
GTTGATGAGAACGTGGAGAAAGGTGAGCCCATGTTCGCTGTTGGCAAGAATGGAAAACAGTATGGAGATTCTCTGAAAAATTAAAAATATAGGTAGTATATGATCCAACATTCCCACTTCTAGTTGTATATCCAAAAGAAACACAATCACTATCTCAAAGAGATATCTTCACTACCATGTTTAATACAGCATTATTCACAATAGCCAAGGTATAAAAACAATGGAAGCATTCATCAACAGATGAATGGATAAAGAAAATGAGATATATATATATATATATATATATATATATATATACACACACAATTGAATATTATTCAGGCTTATAAAAGAGGGAAAATCTTCCATTTGCAATAAGATAGATGAACCTACAGTACATTATGCTAAGTGAAATAAGCCAGACAGGTAAAGAAAATATTCCATGGTATCATTCATATGTATGAAATCTTTTCAAAAATGGAAAAAAATAAATAAACTCATAGAAACAGAGTTGGATGGTTGCCAGGAGCTAGGGGGTGGGGGAAAGGAGGGGAAGCTGGTAAAATAGACAGACTTTCTCTTGTAAGATGAATAAAGTTTGAGGGCCTAATGGATAACATCGTGACCCGAGCTGATAATACTGTATTGTATAATTGAAATTTGCTAAGAAAGTAGAAGTATGTCACCAAAAAATAAAAAAATGAAACTAAAACAAAACAAGCCAAGAAACACACAAGCAAACAAACCAACAAACAAACATATAGGGTGATAGATATATTAATTAATTTGATATTGGGAATCCTTTCATAATGTATTCATTTGCCAAATCATTACATTGTACACTTTAAATTCCATTGACTGTGACAGCCCCAAATTCTTGAATTATTTAAAACTGAACATGAAATTAAGGTAGATGAAGAAAGAGAGAATTTTCTCAAGAACAGAATACAACACTGGATAGGGATAGGTCAAGTGACCAGATAGAGCTGTAAATCTGCAAGCAGTTATCAGTGAACTTCATAGGCAGAGACTGCTGTTTTGGGGATGCTTTGTTAATAGCGCTTTCCTGTAGAGTTCAGCAAGTGAAGTCTTGGTACTAAAGAGTGAGGCATTGTAGCCTAAAGAAGTAGAAAGCAAAAAAAATGCAACAAAGAAGCTGTCTAAAATTGTTGCATTATAAAATTATTTTTGGTGGATTAAAAAGCAACAGAGGAAAAAAAATAGAAAATAAAAAAAAATAAAAAAAAAAGCAACAGAGAAAACTACAAAACTGATCATGTTATCAGGCAGATATTTGAGCCACATGTGATCCCCTTTTCCCCATTTCAGAACTCAAAATGAATTATAAATTACTTTTCTAACAGTTCTTTCCATACTTTAAAAATATTAATAACTTAGCTTTAAAATATTTTTAAAAATTGGCTTTGGTGACCAATTCTGATACAGACACTAACTTTACCCTAATAGACTTTTTGAAAAAGTTTATCCCCCTCCCCCAAGTATAAATAATCAAAGCACAACTGAAAAAAAAAAATGAGTGCATCTTATAGTCTGGGAGATCTTCATAATGGAGCATGGGTAACAGATATTTAGTAATATTTTCCAATCTCTTTATATTCAGAGATTTATATTTTGTCAAGAAAGGTTTGACATGATCATGTCAAAATATATTACTTTCTTATGGAATAATATTCTACTACAATATTGATATAGAAGAAACAACCAACAATGTGAGGTTGTGCTGAAGTTTATGGTTTCCCTCACCAAAAATATTTTGTAATAGGTATATAATTATACTCAGTCAAGGCATTTCCCTTTCAGTATATCACCACTTCCTGCTGACACTGGTGCTTGTGTTTCTGCTGCTGCAAAGGTAACTTATTTTTGCTACAAGTTTCTATGTACCCAGGAGAAGACATATGCTACTGTATTAAAACTTCATAACACTAAGAAGTAGGTGTCTGTATATCTCCTCTTATAAATGAACAACTTAAGTTAGGAGAGATGAGGTGGTCTATCAAAATAACACAATAAAATGGAGAAAGAGTAAGCATTGGAACCCCAGCTATATGGGAATCACTAGGAGGGGAAAAACACAATAGTGGAGGTCCATGAGGGAAAGAAAAAGGATAGAACTGGGAAATTAAGAATGATTCCATCTAAGTTTGCAACAAAACAAGCGATACCTAGGCTACCATGTTAGATTAATTTATTCATGGGCCAACTCAAATTCTATAAATGAGCTGTGGTCCAATACCCTATAGTTCACTAACTGTGAGTATCCAACTATGTAATTCTCCACCAATGCCATCATAATATGCAAATAAATACTGTTGTTCAAAAAAAATCATACAGGTGTGACTATAATGTCATCCATTTACTTGTACTATAACACATATCCTCTTTCAAATATTTGAGTTCCTAGTAAATGTCAGGCACTTGGGCACAGTCTGCCTTGCCCTGGAGAAATAGTTCTCACCTTAGCACCTTAGCAGGGGCCATAGCAAAGTGAACAGATCCAGAAAAATACAGAGCTCAGACCCCACATGTCTCCAAATGGTATTCAAACATCTCTTCTGTGCATTAAAGGTCAGTTTAACAAAATCCAAATCTTGGAAAATATTTTTGTGTAAAGTGTAAGCTCTTGAAAAACTCAATTCTTTCTCATCCACACATTGTGACAACCAACTGAATCGTTTAGCCACAGGCCCACAAGATGCTTTCCTGGTAACTTAAAATGATATTTGAAACATAAATTAGTTTCTTTCAAAGTCTTTTCTCATTTAAGGAAGATTCACAGCATTAATTAAAAAGAGGAAAAATCTATAGATTGATGTATCAGACATTAAAAAAAAACTTTTCAATTTACTTCGTGAGAAATAAAAACCAATCATAAAATAGAAAGGAATGACTTTTTTTAATTATAATATTTTTTTCCTTTAATTGTTTTGTTCTCCAATATCCTTACAGCTTTTCAGACTAACCAAAGTTTATATAATGTGTTCTCTCATTACTCAATCAGAACCTGCAAAACCCAATTTCACTATAAATCAGGGCTCCAACTACTCTCTCCTAATGAGGAAAAGGAAGAACAATGAGGGGGGGATAAACATGTGGTGTCAAACTTTAGGGTATTGTTACCGTAGCATTTCTCCTGAGGAAAGGCCAAAAATGTGACAATTAGGTAAGTCTCCTCAGGACAAGAAACAGCATCCTTAAATGTATGCACGGTCAGGAATATATATATGTATCACATAAGCACGAGCTGGAATACTTTGGTTTCCTTTTTTTGCCTTCTAAAAATGAAACATAACTGCATTCAAGAAGCAAAGGAGAGAAGTCACTTCTTGCATGCAGATTTCTCACCTTCCAGCATCTGGTTAGAAAATCAGCTGTTTTCATCTGTGTTCATACCTCCTTTCAACTACTTAGACATTTATTATATTCTTCATAACCTTGAAGTTATTCCAAAGGAAAGAGAATAGCTAAGAAAGAAGGCTAAACAAATTAAATAGAACCTATTCTTTGACATGCAAATGCATTTTAGCTTGGCCCCACTGTGGCCTTATGTTTCATTATTATTAAAAATGTCAAGCAATATTTTGCCTGCTGGGAGTGTAGGTTTTACTCCTGTTTTTCCATCTTACTCAAAACCTCTTACTGCATAATTTATGAGGTACAGCAGCCTTTGGTTGTTGTTTTTGAAAATTACAAACTATGAACCCCATTGTGGCATTTTGCTTAATAGTTCTGTACATATTGGCTTTTGAGCATTTATAGAAGAAAAGTATAAAATGAGAAACTCTTTCTGGATGATTATTCCCTGTGTGCAACCTTCAGGAGTGAAAATAATCTGTTTGCATTAATGGGGCAAGTGACTCCTTCACCCTCAGTTCATGAGTTTTGTTTTTTTTTTTTCTACCTTGGGTGGCACAACCCTCAAACTACTTTATCAATCAAACTCTATCTCTTGTTCCTCAGTAATGCCCCCTCCCCCCACTTTATTGAGAAACCCATTGATTAGAGGGCACATGGAGTGAACCGACTTGCAGAAAGCTTGAGTGGTGCATTAAAGCATCCTGCTTTCTCCTTTGCTCTCCCGGTGGGGTTCTGTGAGCTTAATGAACTTGCCAGGTGCTCTTACAGTGTGCTAAAGGCTTCTGAAAAATATAATTTCCTCTGTAATAGGAAATATTTGAAGGACATTCATGGGAGAAATGAAACAACATATTTGGGAAAACCAAGACAGGTGAAGACATAGGTTTGCAAATAGCTTTAAAATAGTTATGCTTTGTTCAGTAACTTTTCAAAATAGTAGATCGCTATGGTCACATTTTTCCTGTCAGGATGGACAGGACAGAGTAGTTGTAAAGATGTAAAGATATAATACATGTTTAGAGAACGGCCAGGCCCATGATGAGTGTTCAGCAAATGCTTGGTATTATTATTAAGTTTCCCTTTATATGAGAGTCTCTGTAAATCCATCAAGAGGACTTGGAATATAACTTCTTTAAGAGGAAACTTGATTGTATCAGAAAACAAAAGAAAAATGAAGATTTAGATTCTAGGACCATAGCGGTGATTAATAGCCAATATAGAAGATAAAACATCCACTAGGATGGCTATAATCAAAAAGACAAAAAATAAATAAATAAATAAAGTATCGGTGACTATGTGAAGAGGTTGAAATCCATATACACTGCTAGCAGGATTGTAAAATGGTGTGGCCACATTAGAAAACAGGTTGATAGTTCCTTAAAATGTTAAAAACAAAGTTGCCATAGGACCCATCAATTACACTTCCAGGTATATACTCAAAATAAATGAAAACATAATGTCTACACAGAAACTTGTACATGAATCTTTATGACAGCATTAATTATAATAGCAAAGAGTGGAAACAGCCCCGATGTTCATCAACTGATGAGTAGATAAGCAAAACATGGTATAAACATATGATGGAATATTACTTTGCCATATCAAAAGAATGAAATATTGATACATGCTACTATGTGGATGAACCATGTAACCATTATGGTAAGTGGAAAAAAAAAAGCTAGATGCAAAAGAAGAAAAGAAAGAAGGAAGAAAGGGAAGGAAGGGATAAAGGAGAGAAAGAAGAAAGGAGGAACAGATGATGAATAATTAATGATATAGACAGTTCATCTTTAAACAACATGAGTGTTAGGGGTGCCAATCCCCTGCTGCCGTTGAAAATCCATGCATAACTTCTGACTCCCCAAAAACTTAACTACTAATAACCTACAGCTGACCAGAGGCCTTATTGATAACAAAGTTGATTAACACATATTTTGTATGTTATATGCATTATACACTGTATTCTAACAACAAAGTGAGCTAGAGGAAAGAAAATGCTATTAAGAAAATTATAAGAAAGGGAAAACACATTTACAGTACTTTAGTTATTTATCAAAATAGTCTGTGTAGAACTTGGCCTGCACAGTTCAAAATTATGCTGTTCAAGGGTCAACTGTAATTGATATATATTGCCTTTCTGAAAAAAAAAGTTTTTTTGCAGAAAATAGTACATTGTTATGTGGAATTTCAGGCACCAAGGTTAAGTAGGTGATTTAAGAAACTGAAATAAAACTTCCTAACAGCTCTCAGATGGCCCCCCGACTTAATAACTTGCCTTTTGCAGGTATTGTCTTCCCTATTTGTTCTAGCTCTAAGAACATGCTGTGTTTCTGATTTCACTCTTGCCCAGCATTAAAGTAACACTGGCCAGTGCCATGATCCTGAAGACCCAAGACTTACCTCTCCTTTTCAGAAGCAGTATAGCCAGGATCTTGTTTCCTTGAGGCAGGAAATACGGCTGGACTTCTAGGCTGAAGGCCTTAGCAAAACTATGGCTCAGACGAGCCTCACCTCCCCTTACCTCCAACCCCAGTGAGACCTTGAATCACAGATAGATCAACGCCAGAGGCCTGAGGTGTTCCTTTTCCACACCCCAGTGGACATATTACATCAGGACAAGTTCCTTGATGATGGGCTTACTGTGTTCTCAAGTAGCCAAAATGTCCCCAGCAAGGCTGAAGGCAGAGACAGCAGGAAAGGCTGTCCTAGTAATCAAGGCAAGGTGAGAAGCCCCTCGGGTGTGAGTGAGGAGGGAATTGCAAATAGAGAAACTAAACAAATATATCATCAACAGGTGTCAGTGATTAATTTAGAAAGGGGAGAGTTGGAAGAAGCTCCTGGCTTGAATGGCCAAAGAGAAGCTGAACTTATGGGATGAATTATAAGGAGGGGATTCTTCAAGGAACCCTATGGAGGCACACGGAGTCAGAAGAGCCTGCAGGACTTTGAGCTGAGAATGGGCAGCAGCAGCGAGAATCCTGACTGGAGATAGCCTTTAACACCGGTTGATTTCTTTAAAATAGCAAAAATATAGCATTCAAAGCAAGAATGTGGGAGGAATGCATGGCCTAGTACATGAAATGAGGACCTTACGCAGCATAGCCAAATAGGAGAAGAAGAGGGGAAATTGAAGGGAGGAGTGAGAGACAACCTGTAAGTAAAGAAATACCCCTCCACAACCACCACTCTGTTCAGGAAGGTCCACGGAAACAGGTTTTGATCAAATGCAGCGGTCTCTTGCAACAAGGTGCATCACTGACTCCTGCTAGTAAGAATCTGAAGCTCAACTGACTAAGCCACCCAGGTGCCCCTAAGCTTAACAATTTTATCAGTCTAATGAGTTTGAGGTAACTTCATGAATGCCACATGGGATAGTCCTTGGGGATTTGGGGCCTCGCCCCAGATCATCTTTCACCTCCGAGCTGTCCTAAACTTCTCCAGGCAGAGCTGACCTTCCAGTTCATCTCCAGAGGGGGGCTGTGAAATTGTTCATAAAGAAAACAGAGTACCTTGAAGGTGTCCTGACATTTACATGCCAACTGAGAGGTATGCCTACTTGGACATCATGGGGATGTTCACAAATAGCCAGGACTGTGTTGTAGGAATACAAAGATGTGACACTGTTAAAATTGAACAAGTACTTTAGGCCCACTAGGCATTGAAATGTCAAGCTACAAAAATGGGCTCTAAACCAGCAGCTCTGACCACAGGTTGAAGGCAGTCAAATGAAAATAGCACTAGAGGTGCATTTGCTCATCCAGGAGACTTTATAGCCACAATTGCACACAGAGTAGAGCCACTATCATCGTCTGCACCCTGAAACACAAGATTCCCTGGCAAATGAATCACAAATGTTTGTCCCAGCCAGACACCCATGACTAAAGTCTGGAACAGAGATACGTAATGAACAAATACCAGGTCAGTCATTTATTATCAGTGAGATAGTCTCCTTACCCAATTTTATTAAATTTAAAAGGACTGTGTTTCTTTACTTGTATATTAATTTCATGCATTTCCCACATGAACCCAATTAGTTTCTACTTCTATAGTTAATAAAAAAAAATTAGATAATTAAATTAACTTTCAAAAAATAGTCTGACCAGATTCATAATATATTAATTTACTCAATGCTCTTCCCTCGTTCATTTCATTAAATTAATGCATGTTATTTTCATCTATAGACATTAACTTAGGTTTCATACTTGTTTGTGACATTTTTTTTAAAGCCCTGCCTAATGATAAGCTGGGTAATTTCTTTCTTAAAGTAAGATTTGTTGAATGTTACTCAAATTGCCTAACACTAAGATAAAAATGCAATGTAAGTCTGTGGAGATCGGTCTGCAGCTCTTCTACATCTTTATTAAAATAATGTCCAGGTAACATTTTTAGCTTTCCAAACAACATATATACCCAATTCATCATATAAAATTGTAAACAAAGCTTTTAAGACTATTGGATGATGTTCCATTGACTTTATCAGTGAATTCATTATCTCCTCGAATGTCCCTGCTACCTCAGTTCTCTCTCCAAAACTGCATTTCTTTTAGTAATAAGGAGAAGATCAAATCTCTTTAGCTTAATGTGAGTAGAAGGCAGAGGGCAGAGGGTCACTGCAATGTTGGTAAGCAAAGAAGCTCAATTTTCATTGCTGTTTTGACTTGTAGCAAATATGAGAGATTGTCTCACATTGCTAATAAAATTATCATATCCTCAAGATGCAAATTTGATGTACTGTCAGATCGCCTCAGCTTTCCTCATGCTGAGAAGTCACAAACTAATCTTTGGTGCTTCTTTTCTTCCCCTAATTATACATAATATCGGGCCCCATACTTTTGGGTAGCATAAGAAAAGCCATAAGAACCAGCTGCCAATTCCTCAGGAAGACAAATTAACTTACCTTCCCAAGGACATTTTCCCAAGCTTCTCTTGTGGATACTAAGTATTATGAATAGTCCACCATTATTTTCTCAAATCTGTCTACATGTCTCTATTTTGCAGAAAGACAAGGAAATGGCAAGATATTCATATGTAATGAAATGACAGAAATAGAAATGGCAAACAAGGATAAGAGACTGAGGGGGTGCCAGACAAGAAACCAGAAGCTTGACAAAGGCATAAACATGTAAGTATATAAGTAGGTAGCTTATCCCCACTTTTTGCTTTGATTTTTAGCTTGATTTCATAGAAAGTGTTAAGAATTATGGAGAAATAAAGGGGTTTGCATCTCAGTCTGTCACTTACTAACTGTATGTATTCAGGCAAATACATACAGTTCTCTGAGACTCACATTTTCCACTTATAGAAAGGGCATATAAAAAGATTTCTTATGAGGTTATTATGAAAAGAAATGTGAAATGGTAAAACAATAGGCTGGCATGTGCAAAAAGCTTACTGACCCTATTCTCCTGGGAACAAGTATGTATTGGCACGCTTTCAAATCTAGCTCTCACAAGTGCCTTTGGGGATGATGGTGGTCGCAGTGGCAAAGCTCCTCAAACTTCAAGCAAAAGATTACTTTCAAAACAATTTATCTTAATTTTCAGACCCTGTGCACTTCTAAACCATGGTCAGCCCATCTTCTGTCTGTTTCTCAGTAATCGTTTGTTGTCTGGATGACAGCATCAGGCTTTGTCAGGATCTGTAGGGGAGAGAGTGTTCCTTCTAAATGGACACTTGTCTTGCTTGAATCACAACATTGAATGACATGCAGATAGACTGTCTGGAATGGTTTATCACTTTCATTATCTGAACGTCACAGTCTGCTAACACTACCCATACGCCTCATCTCTCAAAAATAATGATATTCCACCCATTTAAAGTAACATCTTTTTTTGTTCTTAAATTAACTTTTTATACAGATATATATATTTTTTAAATAGAGTATTTTATTTTGTCATTGCAAGTGTTCTTAAACATCTCCATGTTGTATGATATCACACATCAGTCATCACAGAACTTATGGGGGAAAAATAAAATTAGAGGCACAAAACTCAAAAACTTCATCAGAGAAATGCATACACACACACACACACACACACACACACACACATATTTCAGTAGCACAGTTTTGCATATATTAAGTGGTTAAGAAACACCATACTGTTCCAATAAACCTTACCTTCAAAATATTAGAAGTTTGATTGTGGAAGCGGACACCTAAGGGTACAGCTGGTGAGTTATTATAAACTGGTAGAAGTCGGGTTTTGTCTGAAAGCAGATAAAAAGTTATAACATTAGATGTGCCTGGATGTAGCTCATAACACAATGAACTGAGCTGGTTAGTGAATGTCTGAAATGTGTGATGTGTGTTTGTTTTATGTATTCCTACAAATCTCTGTTCAGCTGGGTGCACTTCTCCAAATTCACTTGTATTTCACATAAACAAAAGTGTTCATAAGTAGACACAGAATGTGTGTTATACTTAAATTATACCTAATATATCAATCATGTTAGAAGAAGTTCATGTTTTCATTTTTTTAAGTTTGTGTATTTATTTTGATAGAGAGAGCATGTGAGCAGGGCAGGGGTAGAGAGAGAGGAAGAGAAGGAGAATCTGAAGCAGGCTCCACACTGCCAGTGGATCAAACTCATAAACCATGAGATCATGACCTGAGCTGAAATGAAGAGTCACAAACTTAACCAACTGAACCATCTAGAAGCCCCAGAAATTCATGTTTTTAAAACATGAAATTATAGCAGAAATGACTGAATTTACTTTTCCCTCAGAATATGCTCATATACTATTTTGGATGGAGTGGGGAAGTGAGCTGACAAAACATTCTCAAATGAGTTTGGTGTTTTTTGGTTTTTGTTTTTTTTTTAAATTTTGTTTAATGTTTATTTATTTTGAAAGAGACAAAGCATGAGTGAGAGAGGGGCAGAGAGAGAGACAGGGAGACACAGAACCTGAAGCAGACTCCAGGCTCTGAACTGTTAGCACAGAGCCAAATGCAGGGCTCAAACTCAGGAGCCATAAGATCATGACCTGAGCAAAGTCAAAGACTCAACCAAATGAGCTAGCCAGGTAGCCAGGTGCCCCAAGTTTGGTGGTTTTATGCAATTAACCAATACTTATTTTAAGAAAACCAGTATTATATCCTTTTCAGGAAGTAGATAGGATTAATGATCCATTGGCTCCATATTGGATTAAGTTTCTTTGGTGAGAAATAGTCAGAGAATAGATACCAGATACTATGTTTGGTTTTAAATATTTTTATTTAAAGCAAGTTTATATTCCATATTCTAATTTATTTCGTATTATATGAAATTCATCATGTTACTGAAGTAAGGTGAAGGTTGGTGAGAAATGCATTGAATGTATAGGGGAAACTGGCCTGGGCATTATATATCCCTCAAAGAGTCAATGTGAAGTTAGTTGACATATATTTGGAACCTTCTAGATGTGAGGAGAAAAAGCTCGGAGTGACCAATACTCTCTGGGACCCCAGTGATAACCAAGGTGCTCTCATCTGAAGGTCTCTCTTGCAGACTCATCTTTGAAATGAAGGGCTTTTCACTGAACACCTGCCTTCAGACTTCTATCTGGCTAACTTTGTTGTTTAGTTTTTGATTTATTGAGAGTTTTATTTATCTTTTTTTTTTAATTACAGTACTTTAATCACACTGTTAGAAATAGCAAATTGCGGGGAGGATCCTGGGAAGATGGTGGTGTAGAAGGATGCTGGGCTCACCACGTGTCCTGCTGATCACTTAGATTCCACCTACACCTGCCTAAATAACCCAGAAAACCACCAGAAGACTAGCAGAATGGAGTCTCCGGAGCCAATCGTAGACGAGAGGCCCAGGGAAGATGGTAGGAAGGGTGGAGAGACGGTGCACGCTCCATGGACTGGCAGGAGGGAGCCGGGACAGAGATGGGCCCGCCAGCCAAGCAGAGCCCCCGAGTCTGGCTGGCAAAAACGGAGGGTCCGGACGGAGTGTGTTCTGACAGCAAGGGGACTTGACATCTGGAAGGCTTGGAGAAAGGGAGGGCTGGAGGACAACAGGAGGGAGAGTTGTTGAGCCCCGGAAGACAGAGCTGAGCTTGGCAGGGAACAAAGGCGCTTGCCACCACCATCTCCCTCGCCCATCCCCCAGCCAAAATCCCAAAGGGAACCAGTTCCTGCCAGAGAACTTACTTGCACCACGCAAACACCCAACGCTGTGCTTCTGCGGATCAATCCCTCCAGCAGGTCTGACTCCCTCCTGGTGCCACAGTGCCCCTCCTGAAGCGGATCTCGGAAGGAAAAGTGAGGTGAGCCTGCCCCTCCCGCCCCTGTGCAACTTGCGGATCCACCCCAGCTAATACGCCAGATCCCCAGCACCACAAGTCTGGCAGTGTGCAAGTAGCCCAGACAGGCCATGCCACCCCACAGTGAATCCCGCCCCTAGGAGAGGGGAAAAGAAGGCACACACCAGTATCACTGTGGCCCCAGCGGTGGGCTGGGGGCAGACATCAGGTCTGACTGCGGCCCTGCCCACCAACGTTAAGTTATTCAAGACGGCAAAGGGGAATTGCCCCCCAGTCCCGCACCACTCCAGGGACTATCGAAAACGACGAAACAGAAGAATTCCCCTCAAAAAAAGTCCAGAAAATAACAACAGCTAACGAACTGATCAAAAACGACTTAAACAATATAACAGAAAGTGAATTTAGAATAATAGTCATAAAATTAATCGCTGGGCTTGAAAACAGTATAAAGGACAGCAGAGAATCTCTTGCTACAGAGATCAAGGGACTAAGGAACAGCCAGGAGGAGCTAAAAAATGCTATCAATGAGCTGCAAAATAAAATGGAGACAACAACAGGTCGGATTGAAGAGGCAGAGGAGAGAATAGGTAAATTAGAATATAAAATTATGGAAAAAGAAGAAGCTGAGAAAAAGAAAGATAAAAAAATCCAGTAGTATGAGGGGAAAATTTAGAGAACTAAGTGATGCACTAAAGAGAAATAATCTATGCATAATTGGTATTCCAGAGGAGGAAGAGAGAGGGAAAGATGCTGAAGGTGTACTTGAAGAAATCATAGCTGAGAAGTTCCCTGAACTGGGGAAGGAAAAAGGCATTGAAATCCAAGAGGCACAGAGAACTCCCTTCAGACATAACTTGAATCGATCTTCTGCACGACATATCATAGTGAAACTGGCAAAATACAAGGTAAAGAGAAAATTGTGAAAGCAGCTAGAGATAAATGTGCTCTAACATATAAGGGGAGATGTATAAGACTCGTGACCCATCTCTCTACTGAAACTTGGCAGGCCAGAAAGGAATGGCAGGAGATCTTCAATGTGATGAACAGAAAAAAAAATATGCAGCCGAGAATCCTTTATCCAGCAAGTCTGTCATTTAGAATAGAAGGAGAGATAAAGGTCTTCCCAAACAAACAAAAACTGAAGGAATTCGTCACCACTAAACTGGCCCTACAAGAGATCCGAAGGGGGATCCTGTGAGACAAAGTACCAGAGACATCGCTACAAGCATGAAACCTATGGACATCACAGTGAATCTAAACCCATATCTTTCTGTAATAACACTGAATGTAAATGGATTAAATGTGCCAACCAAAAGACATAGGGTATCAGAATGGATAAAAAAACAAGACCCATCTATTTGCTGTCTACAAGAGACTCATTTTAGACCTGAGGACACCTTCAGATTGAGAGTGAAGGGATGGAGAACTATTTATCATGCCACTGGAAGTCAAAAGAAAGCTGGAGTAGCCATATATATATCAGACAAACTAGACTTTAAATTAAAGGCTGTAACAAGAGATGAAGAAGGGCATTATATAATAATTACAGGGTCTATCCATCAGGAAGAGCTAACAATTATAAATGTCTATGCACCGAATATGGGAGCCCCCAAATATATAAAACAATTACTCACAAACATAAGCAACCTTATTGATAAGAATGTGGTCATTGCAGGGGACTTTAACACTCCACTGACAGAAATGGATAGATCATCTAGACACACGGTCAATAAAGAAACAAGGGCCATGAATGATACATTGGATCAGACGGACTTGACAGATATATTTAGAACTCTGCATCCCAAAGCGACAGAATATACTTTCTTCTCGAGTGCACATGGATCATTCTCCAAGATAGATCACACACTGGATCACAAAACATCCCTTCACAAGTATACAAGAATTGAGATCATACCATGCATACTTTCAGACCACAATGCTATGAAGCTTGAAATCAACCACAGGAAAAAGTCTGGAAAACCTCCAAAGCATGGAGGTTAAAGAACAACCTACTAAAGAATGAGTGGGTCAACCAGGCAATTAGAGAAGAAATTAAAAAATATATGGAAACAAATGAAAATGAAAATACAACAATCCAAATGCTTTGGGATGCAGCGAAGGCAGTCCTGAGAGGAAAAGCATTGCAATCCAGGCTCATCTCAAGAAACAAGAAAAATCTGAAATACAAAATCTAACAGCACACCTAAAGGAAATAGAAGCAGAACGGCAAAGACAGCCTAAACCCAGCAGAAGAAGAGAAATAATAAAGATCAGAGCAGAAATAATCAATATAGAATCTAAAAAAAAACTGTAGAGCAGATCAACGAAACCAAGAGTTGTTTTTTTTTTTTTTTTTAAATTTTTTTTTTTTCAACATTTTTTATTTATTTTTGGGACAGAGAGCGACAGAGCATGAACGGGGGAGGGGCAGAGAGAGAGGGAGACACAGAATCGGAAACAGGCTCCAGGCTCCGAGCCATCAGCCCAGAGCCTGATGCGGGGCTCGAACTCACGGACCGCGAGATCGTGACCTGGCTGAAGTCGGACGCTTAACCGACTGCGCCACCCAGGCGCCCCCAAGAGTTGGTTTTTTGAAAAAATAAACAAAATTGACAAACCTCTAGCCAGGCTTCTCAAAAAGAAAAGGGAGATGACCCAAATAGATAAAATCATGAATGAAAATGGAATTATTGCAACCAATCCCTCCGAGATACAAGCAATTATCAGGGACTACTATGAAAAATTATATGCCAACAAACTGGACAACCTGGAAGAAATGGACAAATTCCTAAACACCCACACGCTTCCAAAACTCAATCAGGAGGAAATAGAAAGCTTGAACAGACCCATAACCAGCGAAGAAATTGAATCAGTCATCAGGGGCGCCTGGATAGCGCAGTCGGTTAAGCATCCGACTTCAGCCAGGTCACGATCTCGCGGTCCGTGAGTTCGAGCCCCGCGTCAGGCTCTGGGCTGATGGCTCGGAGCCTGGAGCCTGTTTCCAATTCTGTGTCTCCCTCTCTCTCTGCCCCTCCCCCGTTCATGCTCTGTCTCTCTCTGTCCCAAAAATAAATAAAAAACGTTGGGGGCGCCTGGGTGGCGCAGTCGGTTAAGCGTCCGACTTCAGCCAGGTCACGATCTCGCGGTCTGTGAGTTCGAGCCCCGCATCGGGCTCCCAGGACCAGAAGGCTTCCCAGGGGAGTTCTACCAGACGTTTAAAGCAGAGATAATACCTATCCTTCTCAAGCTATTCCAAGAAATAGAAAGGGAAGGAAAACTTCCAGACTCATTCTATGAAGCCAGTATTACTTTGATTCCTAAACCAGACAGAGACCCAGTAAAAAAAGAGAACTACAGGCCAATATCCCTGATGAATATGGATGCAAAAATTCTCAATAAGATACTAGCAAATCAAATTCAACTGCATGTAAAAAGAATGATTCACCATGATCAAGTGGGATTCATTCCTGGGATGCAGGGCTGGTTCAACATTCACAAATCAATCAACGTGATACATCACATTAATAAAAGAAAAGATAAGAACCATATGATCCTGTCAATCGATGCAGAAAAGACCTTTGACAAAATTCAGGAACGTTTCTTAATAAAAACCCTCGAGAAAGTCAGGATAGAAGGAACATATTTAAAGATCATAAAAGCCATTTATGAAAAGCCCACAGCTAACATCATCCTCAATGGGGAAAAACTGAGAGCTTTTTCCCTGAGATCAGGAACACGACAGGGATGTCCACTCTCACCACTGTTGTTTAACATAGTGTTGGAAGTTCTAGCATCAGCAGACAACAACAGGAAATCAAAGGCATCAAGATTGACAAAGATGAAGTTAAGCTTTCACTTTTTGCAGATGACATGATATTGTACATGGAAAATCTGATAGACTCCACCAAAAGTCTGCTAGAACTGATACATGAATTTAGCAAAGTGACAGGATACAAAATCAATGTACAGAAATCAGTTGCATTCTTATACACTAGTAATGAAGCAACAGAAAGACAAATAAAGAAACTGATCCCATTCACAATTGCACCAAGAAGCATAAAATACCTAGGAATAAATCTAACCAAAGATGTACAAGATCTGTATGCTGAAAACTATAGAAAGCTTATGAAGGTAATTGAAGAAGATATAAAGAAATGGAAAAGCATTGCATGCTCATGGATTGGAAGAATAAATTTTGTCAAAATGTCAATACTACCCAAAGCTATCTACACATTCAATGCAATCCCAGTCAAAATTGCACCAGCATTCTTCTCGAAACTAGAACAAGAAATCGTAAAATTCATATGGAACCACAAAAGGCCCCGAATAGCCAAAGTAATTTTGAAGAAGAAGACCAAAGCAGGAGGCATCACAATCCCATATTTTAGCCTCTACTACAAAGCTGTCATCATCAAGACAGCATGGTATTGGCACAAAAACAGACACATAGACCAATGGAATAGAATAGAAACCCCAGAAGTAGACCCACAAACGTATGGCCAACTCATCTTTGACAAAGCAGGAAAGAACATCCAATGGAAAAAGACAGTCTCTTTAACAAATGGTGCTGGGAGAACTGGACAGCAACATGCAGAAGCTTGAAACTAGACCACTTTCTCACACCATTCACAAAAATAAACTCAAAATGGATAAAGGACCTGAATGTGAGACAGGAAACCATCAAAATCCTAGAGGAGAAAGCAGGAAAAGACCTCTCTGACCTCAGCCGTAGCAATCTCTTACTTGACACATCCCCAAGGCAAGGGAATTAAAAGCAAAAATGAACTACTGGGATCTTATGAAGATAAAAAGCTTCTGCACAGCAAAGGAAACAACCAACAAAACTAAAAGGCAACCAACGGAATGGGAAAAGATATTTGCAAATGACATATCGGACAAAGGGCTAGTATCCAAAATCTATAAATAGCTCACCCAACTCCACACCCGAAAAACAAATAACCCAGTGAAGAAATGGGCAGAAAACATGAATAGACACTTCTCTAAAGATGACATCCAGATAGCCAACAGACACATGAAAAGATGCTCAACATCTCTCCTCATCAGGGAAATACAAATCAAAACCACACTCAGATATCACCTCACGCCAGTCAGAGTGGCCAAAATGAACAAATCAGGAGACTATAGATGCTGGAGAGGATGTGGAGAAACAGGAACCCTCTTGCACTGTTGGTGAGAATGCAAACTGGTGCAGCCACTCTGGAAAACAGTGTGGAGGTTCCTCAGAAAATTAAAAATAGACCTACCCTATGACCCAGCAATAGCACTGCTAGGAATTTACCCAAGGGATACAGGAGTACTGATGCATAGGGGCACTTGTACCCCAATGTTTATAGCAGCACTCTCAACAATAGCCAAATTGTGGAAAGAGCCTAAATGTCCATCAACTGATGAATGGATAAAGAAATTGTGGTTTATATACACAATGGAGTACTATGTGGCAATGAGAAAGAATGAAATATGGACTTTTGTAGCAACATGGATGGAACTGGAGAGTGTGATGCTAAGTGAAATAAGCCATACAGAGAAAGACAGATACCATATGTTTTCACTCTTATGTGGATCCTGAGAAACTTAACAGAAACCCATGGGGGGGAGGGAAGGAAAAAAAAAAAAAGAGGTTAGAGTGGAAGAGAGCCAAAGCATAAGAGACTCTTAAAAACTGAAAACAAACTGAGGGTTGATGGGGGGTGGGAGGGAGAGGAGGGTAGGTGATGGGTACTGAGGAGGGCACCTTTTGGGATGAGCACTGGGTGTTGTATGGAAACCAATTTGACAATAAACTTCATATATTGAAAAAAAAAAGAAATAGCAAATTGTTGGGGCACCTGGGTGGCTCATTGAGTTAAGTGTCTGACTTCAGCTCAGGTCATGATCTCACTCTCATAGGTTCAAACCTTGCACTGGGCTCTGTGCTGACAGCTCAGAGCCTGGAGACTGCTTCGGATTCTGTGTGTCCCTCTCTCTCTCTGCCCCTCCCCTGCTCACACTGTCTTTCTCTCTCTCAAAAATAAATTAAAACGTTAAAAAATTGTTTTAAATAGCCAAATGTTCTGGTTTATCAACATCAGCAATGGAAATAACAATAGCAGAAACATGAAGAAGACTGCGGTGTGAGTCTACACCCTTCCACAGAAGTAAAATCTTCATATCATCTTTCTCTTCAGAGGAGTGCTGGGAAATGATCATAGGCAGTCAAAGATGAGTCTTTCTTAAGCAACTAAATGGAGAAGGAGGGAGCAAGCTTAGGCCATATTCTTTAAGTGCGACGAGGAGCACTCCATCATGCCATTCTTTATTTTCCCCTTGGTTTCATTCCTGGAGCCAACCTGGGATAAATAATACAGCAGATCTTGCACTGCCTTTGCCCCCCAACTCTTGATTCCACCTCCCTGCCCACTGCCTCATGTGCCTGCTGCCTTCCTCTGGACCTCTCGCATTTTCTTTTCCCCTAGCCCCACTTATCTTTCCTGGCTAAACTTTGGTACTCTCAACCCTTACCCCCTCATTTCTTGGTCTTGACCTTATCTCAGGTTTTCACCAAGATTTGACCAAGGGGTCAGTGATGGCTAACAACTGTCTTACAAATTAGATGCTTAGTGGTTAGCACAGTAGAGTTGGGTTTTTCTCTCTAGTCTTTGCAATTTCGGTATGGCTCTGGGGAGGTTATTTCACCTGTCTAGTTTTCAGGGACATTTCCAAAACTAAATATATTAACCTGTCAGGATAGCTTCAAAAATAAAATAAGCAATGTAAAAACCTGGCATATAATAGGTGTCATAATGATGCTTTCATTTCCTCAATACTGACAATCTTTTGCAGAAAACAAACAAACAAACAAACAAAACATTTAGGTATTAGAAGCTCAGTTCTTCCCTTTATAGGATACTACAACTATCACTCAAGGGCAAAGAAGTTAGTTGATGTCTGGAATACTTTCTAAGACCTCTGCTTTAAAGGTTTCAGATATGCTTTTTGATGAGAGGTGGCATGGTAGGTGGTTAAGGCCTCAGACATATTAAAACAAAAACAAAAACAGACACTGGCATTTATCTGAGCTACCTTAGGCAAGTTACTTGGTAGCTTTAAATTTCATCTATAAAAGACAGATAACAAAAGTGCCTATTTCATAGATTGTGAGCCTATGTTGGAATTAAATGAGATAACACATTTGAGTGCATAGCTCAGAATCCCCTTTGCATGAAATGCATTTTTCTTTTGTTATTTTTATGGTTATGACAAAGATGATAATAATTGATAGTAATAAGGAAGTTGGTGATGATGATGATGATGTTAAGGAGTATAAAAAAATACCAAGACTTCAAGAAGACTTAAAGGTTCTTAAAACTTTTTTGTTTTTTTTAATTTGAGAGAGAGAGAAAGAGACAGAGAGAGAGGAGTGCAAGCAGGGGAGAGTGGCAGAGCGACAAGAAGAGAATCTTAAGCAGGACTTAAGACACAGGGCTTGATCCCACAACCCTGGGATCATGACCTGAGCAGAAATCAAGAGTCAAACACTCAACCAACTGAGCCACCCAGGTGCCCCAAAGGTTCAAAAAACTTTTGATGAAGGAGCTTATTTCTGCCTTTGCTGTGGACATTTAATCAGGCTATCGATACAAAATGTGCTGTGTGAATTTACTTCTCTACCACAGGATAACTGGATCCATCACCTGCTAACACAAGTTAAATATTATGAAAGGCTATCAGAATAATTCACTGAGAGAAATACTAACTCTACTGCTTGCTTCTTGTTTTAGTGCTGCAAGTAGTGATGGCATCAGCATAAATTTAGTCACAGTAACTTCAAATATTTACTGTTGTCCCCTGAGACTCTATCTGAAATGAAATACCAGGAAAATGACAGTAGAGAGGACAAAGAAGTTGAATATTTTTGGTAGTTCTTTAAAATAAGTTCCTCTTCAGAGAGAGCACAGGGCAGATTTGTAAAGCAGACTGATTATTAGAACAGTTAAATATCAACTTCAGATCCACATTAGAGTTTTTGTGTTGTTTTGTTTCATTTTTTTCTGTTTATCTTCAGGATCCTGTGTCACTCCTATGCAGCCCAATAAAGGATGATGTTGCATCACCTGTTCTGAGAGCCCATGACAGGTACATACAAGACCTTATCTAAGTAAGTCACGTTCCAAACTCCCCACCTTGTGGATCTTTATATTTAAGGAATAGCTGGAAAAATATGAATCTGTAGAAATACTATGTTTCAATAATCTTATTTCCTCCACCTTAACTAGATATGTGTCTTACCTACTAAATTTATCTATCTTAAATAAGTTGTATTCCTCCTTTTCTAAGCTGACATTCTAAATTATATTTTTCTCCTCATGAAAATATTTACAAATTGGGCAATTATTTAGGTTGAAGATTCTTTTCATGTACCTGGAATATTCCCAAACCTCAGATAAAATAATGTATTTGGGGGGATGTTCTGGCCAAGAGTTACAATCACCTGTCTTTTGCACCTAGCCTTCTGCCTGGCCTTGGGTGGACATCCTTCACTGTAGAACCATCCATATGGAGGTCTTGGATCTAGACCAGACTTGTCTAGGCATATTTTCTTTTCCTGATGATAGCATTACATTTTTATTATGAGTTTATTTACTTCCAGAAACATAATTATACAAACAAGTTTTTAATTTCCCAGGGAATACTTTATGGTGTCCAAACTTAACATTATAGTAAAAATAATAATAAAATGGGAACTAAGATTTTTCTCCTCAGAAGATAAAAACCACAAGACCAAAGCAAACAAGGCATTTGCTTCTCTTAGCATACACTATCACCACTTTCCATTTATGGGTCTTTAGGGAGGTCATGGGGAAGGAGGTAATAACACACCCATTAACTGAGGATTGATAAACTTGATGATAGTCATCTGTTATCTTGGTGAGTCTCACAAAATGCTCTGGGTGATTAAAACAAGGATTTGGTGTTTAAGAAAAAGCAGGGAAGCATTAAACAAAAGTAGCATTTAGCACCAAGGCTGAGACTCACCTAGGGTCTCTGTGGTAGTGGTTTGTATTCATTTTAAACCAAAGAAAACCAGCTGGGGAGGAGGAGGGTAGTATTTGAAGTTATAATCCAGCCCACACTCCATTCACTGAACGCTATGCCCACAAGGCAAAATCTGGCCAAAGATTTGATGCCTTTAAGAAAACTGGAACTGAGATAAGGTCAGAGCTAGTTCAGCATCTGGATCACTGGATTCCATTCCAGTCAATCACACTCAAACTTGTGAGTGAGGAAAGATGCATTAAGCAGAAAAGGTAATTTGATAAATAAATACAAGGAACCCTAACTCAGAACCTCAGGTAAAACAGAGCCAGCAGAGTGTGCTCTTACTCTCGCAGGTGTCTATAATCCCTCTGGATAGTTGCTTTCCTTTTCTCTCCTATCACAAACTAGCTTTCTCCACATGTCCAAAACATTATACTTACAAGTGCTCTAAAGTATTACAGTTTATAACTTCTTTCCAGAGATAAGCAGATTTCAAGTTCTTTCATGATTCTGTGTCTCAAATGCTTGGAGAAGGAGCTCATTACCTATATTTTGCATGTCTTCATTTCTAGGACTTTCATAACAGAGCACCACAAATTCGGTGGCTGAAAAAATAAACACGTATTGTCTCACAGTTCTGGAAGCTACAAGTTCAAGATCAAGGTATCATCAGGGTTGGTTCCTTCTGCTGGCACGAGGGCTGGATTTGTTTGAGGCTTGTCTCTCCTTGCCTTGTAGGTGGCTCTCTTCTCCCTCTATTTATGCTACTTTCTGTGTCCTAATTTCCTTTTTTTATAAATACATCAGTGACATTGGATTATGGCTCATCCTAATGAACTCACTTAAACATGATTAGCTCTGTAAAGACTCTATCTTTAGACAAAGCCACATTCCCAGGTATGGGGAGTTAGGATTTCAACATATGAACTTGGGAGGGGACACAATGCAACCTATAACACATGCATAGGAGGATCCATGAGTGTTGTTAGCTAACAGCTCAAAATAGTGCCCTACCTCTGGAAATTGTTCTCAGTTAAATAGAAGCTGCCTCGCCTACAACATTACCCTCTATCACCAAAAGATTAGGCCACAGACAATAGTGACTGACTTGAAGGTACAAAAGTCCAATCTCCTTGCCTCAAAATTTAGGTACAATTTAGGCTCTAGAGCTTCTCGTGGGTTCTGGCTGTGCTTTTGTGGTATCTTTAAGAGTTTTGTGCATTCACCAGTTCATCTTCCTTACTCAATTGCAAATTCCTTCCATCTTTTATTATAATCACAAATTCTATAATAATCATTATCAATAGCATTTTCATGAACATTTATCCTTATTTATCCACTAGCTCTTGTATCACAATGCTGGTGCAGTTTTGTAAATACATATTGGGAAACAAATCTTGGTGAGATGAGGCTAACCGTTATTTTCACAAGGCACACTGAGCAAGCACAGGAAGCACAACTAATGAATGGCAGGATACTGACTTTCACTGACACATAACTGGACTCCTAGACACTGGCCACTGTGCTAATAAGTGGTATCAAGCTGGAAGATTAGAAGTGAAGTAGAGGGACAGGGCTTTGTTACCATAGAACACTATTTGCGGTGAAACGTAAATTAAGAATGACATTAACCTATCCTTCTCTCTAACTAGAGTATGTCTTATAAGACAAAAAAATTCAGATGCTTTGGGGACTTTTTTTTTAATGTTTATTTATTTCTGAGAGAGACAGGGAGGGAGAGTGAGCAGGGGAGGGGCAAAGAGAGAGGGAGACAGAGGATCCAAACTGGGCTCTGCACTGACAGCACAGAGCCCGATGTGGGGCTTGAACTCACAAACTGTGAGATCATGACCTGAGCTAGAAGTTGAACATTTCACTGAACTCAGAAACTTAAGCAACTAAGCCACTCAGGCACCCCTTGTTTTTGTTTTTAATAAGACAAAGAGAGAGTTTCAACACAGATTTCCACCTTTATCATTGCAGGCATTACAAATGACTATCATACTAGTTCACTAAGTAAAGTGATGAACATTTTGAATTTCTGAAAAGGAATAGTTATGGAATACATTTAAAAGCACAATAACCACAATCTGTATAATTAAATGCTACCAGAAGTCATTCCATGGAGAGAACCTGTTTTAGTAAACTAATTATGAAAATTTGTCATTACCATATTTATTGTTAGGATACAATAATTTTGCCAGAGAGACTGAGAAGAGCTTATTCTTTGAATTAATATAATTTTCTTCCCTACATAATTGTCTAAACCATTGTTTCTCGGATTTAATCTTCACAATACTTTCTTATATTTATTTTGGTCTTTACAATTAAAAAGCACATTATCAGAGGACTCCTGGTTCTGGACAAGATGGAGTGGCTTTCTTCTTTTAGCCCAAATAAGAAGCCCTGGAGATAATATAATGAGAAAGCCTAGGAAAACCCTTTAAGGTGGAAAGAAGGTAGATGGCCCAGATACCTCAAGACTTAAAGAACAACATGGCAGGGAGTTTCCTGGGTTTTCTCATTGCCTCCCATATTTCCTGGACAGGGCATTGCAGAAGCCATCAGCCCAGAACTGCTAACATAAAATTCATCCAAGGAAAATCTGTCTTCCCTACCCAAAGGATCAGAAAAGGGGTAGCTTAAAAAATAGCAATACCCAACCTACTCAATCCAAACACCAACAGGAAAACCACACACATATACCATGTCCACAGTGTTAGTGAGGTTGAGGGGTAACTAACCTTCCACTCTACCTTTAGAAAAGCATCCTAGGGAAGCAGGTAGCAGAACTTCAATTACTCTGCCCATGAATGTCTGTGGGCTGAATGGGGAGCTGATCTTCAATCCCTGCTCACTGAAAACAGATGGTGTTCCAAATCCCATACCCACGTAGGGCAAAGTGGAAAGCTGATCTCCATTTTTCATACAGTGGAAGTAGGGGAACTCTATTCCTTACCAGGGTGGTATCCAGCAAAGGCCAGCAGTAAGCTGGGTCTCTACACTCACCCAGGTTTTAAATGGTGCTGGGACATAGAGTATTTCTATTTCTTATTTTTTGAGAAAACCTTCATACTGTTTTCCAAAGTGACTGAACTAATTTACATTCTCACCAATAATACATGAGGGTTCCTTTTTCTCCACATTCTCACCAACAATGTTTATTTCTTGTCTTTCTGATTATAGCCTTTCTGACAAATATAAGGTGATATCTCTCAGATTATTTGTGAATTTTTTGGGTTGTTTTTGTTTGTTTTGGTTTTTTGGTTTTTGGATATTTTGGTGTTGAGTTGTATAAGTTCTTTATATATTTTGGATATTAACCCTATATTGGATATATCATTTGCAAATATCTTCTCCCATTTAGTAGTTTGCCTTTTTGTTTTGT
The DNA here is from genome assembly GCF_023721935.1 of Panthera uncia. Lineage (NCBI taxonomy): Eukaryota > Metazoa > Chordata > Mammalia > Carnivora > Felidae > Panthera > Panthera uncia. The sequence goes on along the minus strand of NC_064818.1, from coordinate 63,697,310 downwards.
TGATGGTTTCCTGAATTGTACAAATGCTTTATATTGGGTGTAGTCCTGATAGTTTATTTTTTGTTTTTGTTTCCATTGTCTGAGGAGACACATCTAGAAAAATGCTAGTAAGGGGGCACCTGGGTGGCTCAGTTGGTTGAGTGTCTGACTTCAGCTCAGGTCACGATCTCATGGTTCATGAGTTCAAGCCACACACTGGGCTCACCGCTGTCAGCACGGAACCCACTTCAGATTATTTGTTCCCTTCTCTCTCTATGCCCCTCCCTTGCTCTCTCTCTCTCTCTCTCTCTCTCTCTCAAAAAAAAAAAAAGAAATAAAGATTAAAAAATTTTAAAATGTTACTAAGGCTGATATCAAAAAGATTATTGCCAATTACTTCCCATGTTTTCTTTAAGGAGGTTTATGGTTTTAGGTTTCACATTTAGGTCTTCAATCCATTTTGAGATCATTTTTGTGTATGGTATAAGAAAGTGGTCCAGTTTCATTCTTTTGTATGTAGCTGTCCAGTTTTTTTTAATGTTTATTTATTTTGAGATTGTAAGAGAGAGACGTAGAAAGCAAGCCGAGGGACACAGAGAGAGAGATGGAGGGAGAGAATCCTAAACAGGACCCATGCTGTTAGCACAGAGCCTGACATGGGGCTCGAACTCACAAACCATGAGATCATGACCTGAGCCGAAACCAGGAGTAATATGCTCAACTGATTGAGCCACCCAGGAGCCCCTGTAGCTGTCCAGTTTTATTAAGAGATTGTCTTTTCCCCATTCTTGCCTCCTTTGTTCATTATGTGGCCAAATTAATTGACCATATAAATGTGGGCTTATTTCTGGGCTCTCTATGTGTCTACTCTTGTGTCAGTACCATACTGTTTTGATGACAACAGCTTTGTAGTATATATTGAAATCTGAGATTGTGATACCTCCAGCTTTGATCCAGTAATCCCACTACTGGATATTTAACCAAAGAAATGATAACACTAATTTGAAGATATATACACCCTATGTTTAAACAGACATTATTTATAATACTCAAGATATGGAAGCAACCTAAATTTCCACCTTTACATGAATGGGTAAAAAAGATGTGGTGCACACACACACACACACACACACACATAATGGAATATTACTCAGTCATAAAAAAAATGGAATTTTGCCATTTGCAACAACATGGATGGACCTAGAGGATATTATGCTAAGTTAAATAAGTGAGACAGGGAAAGACAAATACTATAGAATTTCACTTATATGTGAAATCTAAAAGAAACCAAAACAAACAAACAAACTGGAAAACAGACTCTTAAATACAGGAAACAAACTAGTGATTGCCAGAGGAGAGGTAGGTGAGAAGGATGGGTGAAATAGATAAAAGGGATTAAGAAGTATAACCTTCCAGTTATAAAAGAAAGAAATCAAGGAGATGAAAAGTACGGCACAGAGAATATAGTCAATAATATTGTAACAATATTGTACAGTGACAGATGGTGACTACACTTACGATGGTGAACACTAAGTAACATATACAATTGTTGAATCAGTTTGTTGTACACCTGAAGCTACTATGACCTTGTATATTGATTATACTTCAATAAAAATAAATTATCCTGGTGTTGGTGGCAATGCAAGCTGGTGCAGCCACTCTGGAAAACAGTATGGAGGTTCCCCTAAAAAACTAAAAATAGAACTACCCTACGACCCAGCAATTGCACTACTAGGCATTTATCCACGGGATACAGGTGTGCTGTTTTGAAGGGTCACATGCACCCCCATGTCTACAGCAGCACTATCAACAATAGCCAAAGTATAGAAAGAGCCCAAATGTCCATCGATGGATGAATGGATAAAGAAAATGTGGTGTGTATGTGTGTGTGTGTATGTGTGTGTGTGTGTGTGTGTGTGTATGTGTGTGTGTGTGTGTGTGTGTGTGTGTATACACACATATAAAATAGAGTATTACCTGGAAATCAAAAAGAATGAAATCTTCCCATTTGCAACTATGTGGATGGAAATGGAGGGTATTATGCTAAGTGAAATTAGTCAGTCAGAGAAAGACAAAAATCATATGACATCACTTATATGAGGACTTTAAGAGACAAAACAGATGAACATAAGGGAAGGGAAACAAAAATATAAAAACAGGGAGGGGACAAAACATAAGAGACTCATAAATGTGGAGAACAAACTGAGGGTTACTGAAAGGGTTGTGGGAGGGGGGATGGGCTAAATAGGTAAGGAGCTTAAGGAATCTACTCCTGAAATCATTGTTGCACTATATGCTAACTAATTTGGATGTAAATTTTAAAAAATAAAATTAAAAAATAATAATAATAAATAAATTATGCTGGTGAAACCCAGTGTGAAACTGAGCTTCCATTTCAACCAGCAGCAAGAAAGGAAAGTGAATCAACTCTAGTGCTTTCCAGCCCTAGATGAGGTTCAGTTATGTTTCAAAGGGTAAAAATAGTCCTTCTCAAAAATATGTCATCCTCATTTATATAGATAAATAAAGTAAAGCTCAGGGAGTTTAATTAACTTGCCTAAGGCCATACAATTGGTAATTCAAAGAGATGTATGTGGTTTAGGTTTTTCCCATGAAACCACAAATACATTTTCTTTTCATTCCCTTGCACTAATCCAAAAAGCCAGGCATATTCCTTTAATGCCTTCAATGACATTATTTACTTTTACTTAATGGTTAAGCCTTGATATGACAGCTAATTTCTCTCTTAGCCTCCCACTTTAGGCAAAACAGCCAGTAGATCTTAAAGCTGTTTCAAGGAAAGAAGACAGGATAGCCCCTAGATGGCTATTATGAACCAGAAGAGGGCAGAAGCAAATGACAGATGGGCTTCTTCACTTCTCAGAAAGTGAAAATGCAGACTCAGATATGAGATTATGGGGCAACTTTGAATGCCAGGCTTCAGAAGTTCCAGCTGGTTGCCTTTTGGTTGGAAAGTTGGTGATAGTTAAAAAACATCATGAAGTGAATATGACCCACACATCACCATCGCCTATGGATCCACTGACCAGCCCACCAAAGGAGATGTTGGTTCTCCTTTATACAGATGAAACCAGCGAAGAGAGATTAACCTTCAAATACAAAGGGCCCATTAGTCCCAAGCTGCAGTTTGGAAAATATTTATAACTAGGATCAGCCACTGGCATAAGCAGAATAAAAAGGGTCAAGTTGGTGAAGCACTGAGAGATTCTATGACAGAGCTTGGAAATGGCTTGCCTGTGTGTATGTATGTGGGCATGTATTCATTATTTCCATTAGTTCATTTGCTGGGAAGACAATACTTACAAGGCTGGAATTATAAAGGGGATTCCTATCTGGAACACAAACTTGCTTTCTCCACACTTACAACTCTGATTCTATCCCACTCAGACCCCCTCAAGTCATAGAGGATGTCAGGACAAAAAGAATAGGTGATACAAAGAAAACCATCCCAGCTATTAGGAAAAAATAAATAAAACAAAAACCTGACAATGATAAAAGTAAAGATCATTATCTGACAGTGCCTTTTATATAGAAAACATTATTGGCTTTTTCTCTAGGTCTTAAGACACCTTAAGGTAAGAATTATCCATGAAATAGATTTGGTCATTATATTTTTTAAAAGTATTTATTTTAGAGAGAGAAAGAGAGAGTGATCATGCGAGTGGGGAAAAGGGGCAGCGGGAGAGAGAGAATCATAAGCAGGACCTACAATCAGCACAGAGCCCTGTGTGGGCCTCAATCCCATGACCGTGGGAACATGACCTGAGATAAAATCAAACACTCAGTTGACTGAGCCACCCAGGTGCCCCTGTTCAAAAGAACTGAATTTATGTATGTTAGTCACAATAGACTAAGTTTTGATGTACCTCAAGATCCTTAAACATCTGGCTTCAGAGCCAGATTTATTTAAACAAACAAACAAACAAACAAACAATAGAAATTAAGACACATCAGGGGAGATAAAAGATGGGGACAAATGGGAAGACATTTTTACTCCTTATAGTTTCCCAGCTTCTAGATCCACATCCATGAAATGACCAAATATACTATATCCTTAAAATAGTTCCCCCCCAGCCCTACTGTGTCTAGGCAAATTAGTTTAAGCAAGTTTATTATTTTCCTACATGCCAAAGACAAGTGCAGGAGCTCAACTGCACAGGGCCCCTCATCTAAAGTCATATCCTTCCTGGGGTAGTTTCTTTGAATGTCACCAAACTCTGGAGAAGATAACTACATTCTCCTCGTTGTTGGGGTTCCCATGAAATAAATCTTGCAAACTATCAACAAGTGAATGTGAGCATAAACCAAGAATGTTCCTGGCAAACCAGAAAGTGTGATAACAGGATACATTACAGCTGTGGAAGACCCAGATATCATGAGGGCCCATGACTTCTTGGTGATCTGATCAAGATAAGGAGTCAGGTGGCCCAAACCAGCTATTTTCTCTTTGCTTCTGTAGCTTCCTGACTCTCCCTTTTCACACAATTTAACTCTATGTAACACTATTGTTTATAACATCATAGCCAAAAAGACAAATCTGATCCATGTTGCCATATAAATGATGACCAAAAGCTAGAATCAAAAGGTGAGATGTGTAATTTGGGTCCTTAAAGTAAGAAAATAAACAACCTGTGCAAGTTTAAGGATGTTCTTTCTGACTTTGGGCCATTAATCATGGACAGGTCAGTCCCTGCAGCTATTAATCCTGACAGTGCAGTTCTGGATCAAAGAGAAATAGCAAGCAGAACTGACCTGGGTGTCCTCTGTGTGAGTTCAGGTGCCTGGCAACTGATGTAGACATAGAAGGTGAGTTGCATTGTGTTGTGTGTCATTCTGTGATTCTGAAAGGGCTGGACTAGAACCACCAGGAGGTCAAATCACTGCTACTCTAAGGAGACTGTGAACTACATCAAGGATATTCTCTGGCCATCTCAGGCAGGGAAAAGCAGGGCAGTAGTTCTTTGCATCTTCAAAAACAATATAGCCAACTGTCCTTTTCACTCTTATGTGCCTAGTGTGGGATTTGGGTCAGGGAAAAGGTGTTGTCAGTTAGGTCAAAGTTTACAACTGTACTCTCTATCCATTATCATCAGCCAGTTTTGTGGCTGTAAGCATGGACTCTGGAGTCAAATAGACATTTAAATGTGGACTTTGTCACTTACTAGCTGTATGACCATGGATAAGTTATTTAACCTTACTGGTTCTTACCATGAATGAGGACATTGACTACTTATCTCATGGGTCTATTGAGAGGAACACATGAACTAAATATATGTAAAGTGTGTACAAGACCTCGGACAAACTTAATTTTTGATAAATACCTGCTATTATAAAAAATAATAAAGTTCCTTAGGACCAACTTACAAAGGCATTCTCCAGGACCAAATATTATCAACATTTTTTGCACTTCTGTGAAGAAGAGAAGGAAGGGTGTAAGATTGATAAGTGGTATTTTCATTAGTTTTTTCAGGCTTTATACTCAGCCCAGCTGAAGGACTCACAACTATACTACAGAATTCTGAATGAGCCAAGGCTGTGGCCTTGATTGTGGCACACAACCCTAGATACCTCTATATAATATGATATTGTCTCAGAGACCTTTTCATCTTTACAGATATACCTGCTTCAAAGTTGTTAGTTGGCTACAACCTTGTTATTTGTCTAGATATATTAAAATCTTTTAATCTATTATCCCCTCCACTTTGGAGTTACTTGAAATAGGCCAAAGATTATTGTGTATGTAACAAGAAGATAAAGGAAAGAAGATTTAAGATGTAACTAAAATCCTGATCATTCAAGGAATTGCAGATGAAAGTAAGGAACAATACGTTTATGGAAAATACACTATAGCAGTATCTAAGGAAGAATGTCCATGAATGTCCAAAGAATGAATTTGTTTTGCTAATACAATCAACCCTGCAATAAACATCTGTCTATACATCTTTGTGTACATGTGTAAATATGTCTTCAAGAAAAATTGCTAGAGGTGGGATTAAAAACAAGCAATTTGCACATTTAAGGTTGATAGAGATTGACAAGTTGCTTTATGGAAATGTTATGCTTAGACTCAACCGAAGTGGATGAGAGCTCACATCCAAGCTTTGCTAGCTCATTATTATCAATGATTTTAAGAATTGTCAATATTTAAGATGAAAAACAATGAAATGGAATTGCTTCTTTTACTAAGGTTAGGTTCTATATTCGGCAGATAATATAAAAATTGCATGTTGTCAAAATTATATTGGAAAGTCCCTTGAGTCACCTAAAATGTATAATATATGCAGTTGGAAATATACAGCTCTGCACAGTAATATATATGTACCCTAAAGTGAAAGAACCACTGAATTTGATAAAGGAAAGAACAAAAAGAAAGTCCCCATGCTGATGTCAGGGAACTAAAGCCATTCTGTTTTCAAGAAAACTGTCAAATCCCTGGCATTTTCCCTTGAGCAGTGGAAGGGCCTCTTATACTCTAGTCATTGTGTCCAGGTAAAAAGTGACCCCCAGGTGAAAAATAACCTACCTCCACATGGGTTGCCACAGCACATTCAAAACACATTTATGAATAAAACATTTCTATTAGCTATACCCATATTAGAGACTGTGCCTTATAAAATTAATTATGCATCAAGTTAAATTCACCCTGCTCTTCTTGGTAATGCAGAATGTCTCTTTCACTCTTGACCAGCACTGGGATTATGATGAACTTCAACTGTATTAACTCCAGCCAAGAGAAAAGCATAAAACAATCCCCTCCTTGAAAGAGACATGGGCCTGTGGGAGGGTCACTGGTTGGCCTGCAGTGTAATATGCTGCGGCAGATATTCATTAAGCAGAGTCTTGAAGCAGTGGCTCTTAACAGGGCTGCATTTCAGAGAGATAGAGTAAGGCTGGAAATGTGGTCATTCGTCCATGTTGCCATATGAACTTTTTCTCCTGCCTGCTGCCAACAGTCAATCCAAACTTCCTCTTTTAGGGATGAATTAATCCAAGGCAAAGGTGCAATAACATGGTCAGAACAGCATCATATTAGAAAATGCCAGTGCTGGAAAGGGCTTTGTCCTGAACTGTATCACTTTGTGAAGAAGAAAACAGGCTCAGCAGAAACATGTGACTTATCAAAGATAAACTTACCTAGAAAAAAAACATATAAATCTTCATTACCAATCTTTCTTTTATATTTACTATTGCACATTGCTTATTAATACATTCATTTTATTTTGATTTTTTCCCTAAATCTAAGGAGAAGGAATTCCTCACAAAGAAATGACTCCTCTCTCACTTAAACACATTTATGTGTTCTTAATGTGCTATGCATTTGTTTTCTTAGTCATTCCTACAACATCCATGTAAAATCACTTTTATGTATTTTGTTCAGGTCAAAACTCAAAGAATAGCCAAAGAAGCCAACTCTTTACGTGATAAAGAGTGCGATAGTCACATCATTGATATGATCCAGTTTAATACTGAATAGAGTGGGTGGAATGGAATTAACAGTTAATGAGAATCCACTGTTGGCCAGATATTGTATAGAAATCTAGCATCTGTCTCCACCTTGCAGAAATTCTCTGATGTCAATTCTGTCATCCTTATTGGCCTTTTATGGGTGAAACAATTGAATTCCAGGTAGTTTAAGAAAATCATTCAAGATTACCTAGCAAGTAAATGATTGAACTGGGATTTAAACTCAAGCCTACCTACTTCTTTTTTTTTAATATTTAAATTCATTAATTATAGTTTTTTTTTTTTAGAGAGAGAGCATGTATGAGTGGGGGAGAGGGAGAGGGGGAGAAGAAAGAGAGAGAATTTTAAGCAGACTTCATGCTCAGCACAGAGCCAATGCAGCACTTGATCCCACAACCCTAGGATCATGACCTGAGCTGAAATCAAGAGTCTGATACTCAACCAACTGAGCCACTCAGGTGCCCCTCAAGTCTACTTATTTCTAAAAAGCACAATGTTTCAACTCCTACACATGACCTCCAAGACACAACTTTAGGGATATCCTCTCCAATATGTTTTTGTTTATTTGTTTGTTTGTTTGCACTAGAAGTAGGTGTAATCTAGTGTCTCATAAACAGAGTTGGATTTCTTCCTCAATAGAAACAATATAAGGGTGGGAGACATGCCTACCTCTCTATAATATTTTGGCTTTCCAAAGATTTTTGTATAAACTACATAATAGGTCATTAGAAAAGTAGAACAGATTTTTAAATGCCATTTTTACAGATGAGAAAACAAAGGCTAAATGAGCAGCTGAAGTTCTCCAGGTAAGTTAATGGGGGATCCAGCCTGCAAACCAGATCTCCTCCCTCCAAGTCCAGATCACTCTCCACCACGTTGTGCTGCTCAGAGATGTGAACAGAGGGACTCCTGTTGATTCTGAATTTCTGATGATGGATACTTTTGTTTGTCTGTTTTCTACAAAGAAGCTAAATTGTCTCCTCCACTCAAGATAGAAAGGTTGGAAATAAAATGTTTGTTCCACCACTATGCTTAGGAGCTGCTGAACCACCCTGGATTTAGCCTCTTTTCCCTCCTGCCCAGAGAAACTACAGTAGAAACATTTTGCTGGTAAATCTCCCCATTGAGAAAAGGTCAGTCCTGGAAGAGTCATAATGTGTCTCATGCTGAGAGCTGACTCAGTGTGCTAGGCTGTTCCAGATGCTCTGTAAGGACCAGTGGCAGAGGAACAGGTTCCCACTGTGCCCCACTTGAGCACTGATGTGTTTATTGTATGCAACCTTAACCTCTAAATTGTTCCTGGGCCTTCTAAGTCCCAGGACATATATTTATCCTTCAAATAAATAAGTAAGCTAACATTTGTAAGAGCTTTATAAAGTTCTGCCATGTAAATAATCTAATTAAATTCTGAACTAAATCCAATATGCACTTATCGGCATTTTTGTCATATAGGAAATTTGCTTAGTGATGAAATTACTGAGTTGACTTTATTTGTGTCATTTGACCTCCAAAATCCGATGCCCCTTTCCCCACACCATTCTTTCCTTTTACTTAATGACCTCAGACAATCTATTTAAACCTTGGTGGTAGAAATTTTCCAAAAAAAAAGCATTTGTAGACCTTACCTTTCAGTATCTCAGTTATCCAGGCAGTGAGCAGCTCTTACTTAAATGCTACATGAGAGCCTATCCATGAGGGAGATATCTCACAGGGAAGCAAAGACTAGATCACTCACACATGTACTTTCTCTCCTCACCACTGTATAGATAGGAGGGGCCAGGCTTTGATCTGATGCTCAGTGAACACATATATGCTCTCGACTTGAATTTTCAATCTCATTTCTTTTCTCCATTTGGTATAATAGACCATAGCTTCTTTGTCACCAAGGTCACCATTGCCCACCTTTATCCTAGTTCGTTCCAGAAGCTTCCCATTCTTAAGTAGTCTTTGAATTTGTTCTTACAGAGAGGGATACTTATGTGTGGGAAGCAGGATGGAAGCGAAATAACGGAGCAGTAGATTTGGGCTTGCTGCTATGCCCTTAAATGGAGCTGACTTTGCCATGCATCTTGACACAGTCTATTTGTATGAATCCTGGAATGTCACGCCATACTACTTCTTCCAAGCAATTGCTCTGTCCTGTTTTCTGCCTTGACCCTCTACAATTTGATCATTTCTGTATCTACAATTTCTGACCACATTTCCTGGATCCTTAGAGATTTTCTAGTCCTTTACTTTTTTAAAAAGGCAAACTTCTTCCTCTGGTTTAGTAAATCCATTGACCATGTCAGTTCTGCAGCCGTGACCCTCACCTTTTGTCTGTGTATTTTTACTCTCACAATTCCATTTTAACAACTGTATATAAAATCTCCCTCTGGTAAAACCTGATTGCAAACACCCTAATGTCCAGCTCCCAGACAAGGAAGAAACAACCCACCTGAGTTCTGGAGAGCCGCTACTCCTCAGTGGAACTTATTTTCATCTATAAATGGGAGAGCTGACTATATTATCTAAGGAAGGAAGGAAAGGAGGGAGAAAAATAGGTTAGTATGTACATGCAAGATGAATGATCAGAATCTGAGAGGTAAAATGACATTGAGGGAAAATAAAATCTATTATTTTCAACTTTACCAATGGAGAAACTATTATGTCAGAAGGACTCAGATGGAATGGGTCATAGACCCTATTGAGTTTATATGAGAGCTATGAATATTTAACAGAAGAAAGTGTATGTATATATAATGTAGACATATGCATAGAAATTTACTGAAGCCTATCCTAACCTGAGGTTAAGAACCCTGAAATTGGAACTCAGCTCAAGACTCAGTGTAACTGGTGTTTGGGCCACATGTTTGGTAATTAATTTAGAAAAAAAATTTTATGTACTATATAATCATCTTGAATTTTTTCTAGTTGCTCCATATGTATTAAATTAGCATATTTAGGGGTGCCTGGGTGGCTCAATCAGTTAAGTGTCTGACTTTGGCTTAGGTCATGATCTCTCACAGTTTGTGGGCTTGACCACATTTTGGGCTCTGTGCTGACAGCTTACAGCGTGAAGTCTGATTCAGATTCTGTGTCTCCCTCTCTCTGCTCCTCCCCTGCTCACACTGTATCTCTCTCTCAAGAATAAATAAACATTAAAAAAATAAATACAATAATAAAAATAAATTAGCATGTTTAACTATGACACTTGTTGAAAATGTTCACATTAAAAATGTAAAGGAGGGGAAAAAAAACACCAGAAGGAAATATGTAACTCATATGTTAAAATAAATACATACATACATACATACATAAACATATAAATAAATAGATTTATGGGTCAGACATCATTTTACATTAAATTCAATCATTTCCATAATGTTAGTAAAACTTTTTTTATTAAATATAGTTACCAATTAGCAAACAATAATAATTTATCACATGAAGTATTCTATTTTTAGTGTTGTAATATAATCCCCATATTGAGAGCTGAGATGATGTGAGTTCCACTTCATATCCCAAGATATTTGAAGTTGAAAGATTATCAGGTTAGGTTTTATATTAAATTGATAAAGTGCAAACTAGAGAAAGAAAGAGGTGCCTCTCTGCTTGGGTGATAAATGATAGTGCATCTAAAATGTTATTACAATTTCACTGAATCATGAAACATAGCAAATATAATTAATCATAAAACCATACCAAATCTGCTGAAGACAGATAAAAAAAAAAACTCAGCAATATTCTAAAACCTAATAAAGGGGTGTTTAAAATGTTGCTTTAACCTTAAGTGTTTTCAGATGACTCCATATTGTTATTTAAAACCAGTTTTGTTATATTCCACAATAAGAACATACAATGTAATTTACTAGGGTAGACAAAATTAGGCCCCAAACTATGGGCTGTATCTGGAAGACAAATAAATTAGAAAATATCCAAATGTCATAAAATTCTTGAACAAACTCATAAATTTATTTTTATTAACATGTTCAATTAGGTCAGTGGATGCTAAATTCTCAAGCTTTATCAGTGAAGGGGAAGTTGTCCAAATAGTTCATGAGATCATAATTGCTGGTGCAGCAAATTCAGTTATGAAAATTCACAGATGCAATAGTTCTCCCTTGAACAAGGGGCTCAATATGATCATTGTAAAGAGAAAGCTTCTAAAGATCTTTGAAGTGAACACAAGTAAGAATTTAAATAAGTGGGGGACATAGGGAGAGGTTTGTAAAAGGGTACAAGTTTTCAGCTATAAGGTCTATAGTGTATAACATGGTGACTATAGTTGAAAATAGTGAATTGTATAACTGAAATTTGCCAAGAAAATAAAACTTAAATGCATATATAAAAAATAAATATATATATAATTCTAAATATATATAAATAATGTATAATATAGTTATACCTAAATATTATATATAAAATATATACATATATAATATACATATATATGAGGTGATGGATGTGTTAACTACATGGGAGGAATTCTTCACAATGTATGTGTGGGTGTGTGTATATATCTAAATATCTTACATTTATTATTATATTATAATATCTTATATTGTATATATATATATATTCAAATACCTTACCATTTTATTTGTAAATTTTACCTCAATAAAGATGGAAAATAGAACTTAAGTAGTCTAGAGTCTATTTCTAACCTCGGGAATTTAAAGTAAAAAAGATTCATGTCAATTCCAGAATGGGATGTAAAGGAGTATGCATTCCTAGTCCAAACCATAATACAATTTCCCTGGATAGTTTTTGGAAAATCATAGACTCAGAACTGGCAGGTAGAGTATATACTATATTTACTGGAATTAATTTTATTTAAAACGAAAACTTCCAACCCCAAACAGCTTAACAAATAAAACAAAACAAATAACAAACATGAATGTATATAATGTTGCACAAAAGTAGAAAGTCAAAGGAAATCTGAAGTCAAGTTTTCAGTCACATGAATTCAAAGACTGAAATATCATGGGAGTTTTATTTTGTTCCTCATTATTCAAAAAAGGTATACCACTATATCAACCATAGTAACATATTTAAGTATGCCCTAAAAATCTAAGACAGTAAATAATTAGGTGATCTTTATCACCTGTTCTCATTTTTAGATGCAGATTCCAACAGATTCTAAACAAACTAATATCCAGCATGAAGGGTATTTCATAGTCATAATAATTTGAGTTAATTATTTTATATCAATGTTTTAATTATTTTTGAGTGTGGCAAACTGTCTCAGATTTTGTACTGTGCCCTAAAGACTTAGCAAGATATTCAGGCTGAAGTCAGCAACAAATATTTAGGAAGTATCAGGAGATTTAGAGCCACATAATCCTGGGGTTAGATGCTTCCTTATCAGCTGTGTGACTTTGGTCAATTCACTTAACTTTTCTGACCCTTAACTTCTTCATCTGAAAAATAAGAATAATATCACCACCTACTCCAAAAGGTTATTTTAGTCAAAGAAATATATCATATGTGAAATCTACATATCACAGTGCCTTACACACAGAAAGAACCCACTCTAATTCCAGTCCTTTCCCTAAGCCTATATGTAACCCTAAAATGTCTATTTATTCAATAATACTTATTGACTGACTATGGACCAGATATTGTGGTAGACACCAGGAGTTTTAAGATAAGTAATACATGCTCTATATTGTTCAGGCTCTTAAATTCTTGTAAGATGAAAAGAGAAAAAATATCAGGACCTTAATAGGTGCATCCCCTAAACCTTTCATGTTGTACTGCGAATCAACCATCTCTTCCCTAACAATCAGGCTTTATAAGAAATAGCCCATCTCAATTAATTTAATGCAACCAGTTACAGATTTCTGTGTTCCTTCTCCATTCCATGGCTTCATTTGACTAGCCTATAAGGAAGGAAGGAAGGAAGGAAGGAAGGAAGGAAGGAAGGAAGGAAG